>NC_057802.1:136620845-136896126 GCF_018294505.1 Triticum aestivum
CAGCATGGGGAACCGGGCCGGCGGCGGGCTTGGCGGGCCGCGGGCGAAGTGGGCGCGGGGCGCGGGTGAGGTGGCAGGCGGTGGTTGGCTGAGGCGGCGGGGAAGGCGACGTGGCGGCCTCTCATTGGCCGAAGCGACATGGCGGCGGCGGTGGACGCGTCCGACGCGGAGGCGGACATGTCCGGCAGCGGGGAGGAGCGGGGCTAGGGTTTCATCTGCACGAAAATTCGGGGAGGGGCACATATTTATAGGTAGGAGGAGCTAGAAGAGTCCAAACGAGGCACGGTTTCCGCCCACACGATCGTGATCGAACGACCGATAGCATGGAGGGGTTTTTTGCTGGGTTAGTGGGCTGTGGTGAAGGGGTGCTGGGCTACAAAGGGAGAGGGGTTTCGGGCTACGCGGTCAACCGTTGGGGCATCAAATGACCTCCAAATGGAACGAAATTTGACGGGCGGTCTGTTGGTGCTATACCAAGGCCACTCGGCAAATCTCGGCCCATTCCGAGAACGTTTTTCTCCCACTCACGAAACAAGGTCTGAGAGGGGCGACGGGCGCGCGTGAGAGTGTCGGATCGCGAAAGGGACAATGGGGAAAAAGACCGAATGCAAGTTTTGAAAAACATGATGATGCAATGCATATGATGACATGGCAAAATGCAACATGCAAGAAAATGACAAGGCAAGGACGGCGAATAACTGGCAGACACCTGGCGCATCGGATCCGGGGCATTACACCCGTACCCATCTCCCATTTTGTAGTTGATTACATAACTGTACATCTTGTTTTCTAGAGCATTTGTCATGTACAACCAGCATTTAGGAGCGAGCTGGAGGGCCATTAATAACAAGAAAGAGTTGCAACACATAGTCGATACGAAGGTACATGAGATACCGATACCTGATTTATAGTGGCTTATACACTGTAGTTTACAGAAACCTTGTAATGTAGTAATGTGTTGAAGATGCCTCGCAAACACATTTTCTATTACATATCAAGTGCCAAATTCGATTATATGGTCTTCGTCGCCTTATGGCATAACTCGGATTTTGACCATTATTTTAGTGTCCTCAAGAGCCAGCCATGACTACCTTTGTGGCACTATGTTTGCAAACATATGGCTAGACTCTGCACACCTGCAAATACTGCAGACAATTTAATCTCATTGTGTCTATATCTCTAGTACTTGACTACTCCAAAAGCATGTGCGGCAAATCTTTAACATAATAACCCATACCCTAACATCGATGGATGAGAAAACGACGCCTGATGATGACATGAGGGAGACGAGGACCAAGATTGCTTCATTCATCACCAATTATGCTATCCATGGTAATCATTATGGATTCAGGATATCAAACATTTCCTAGTAAATTTCATGGTTCAATGTTTGTGATAGTGCCTTTCCTATATGTGATGTCCTTCGTCAAAATTTGACTCTATATTCATGTGAGTTGTAAAATTACCACACATCATGACGGTGTGTACTGCACATTATTTTACTCCATATATATATATATATATATATATATATATATATATATATATTCATTATTAGACTATATGTTGGTGTACTGCACTTGATTTATGCAAAACAGCCTATTTGGCAAAATGTACGGCGCTAATAATTTGAAATGCCAAAATGGTTTCAAGCAATCGCACACTGTTTGAAATAACAAACTGTGTGCGATAATAAAAAGGAGCACACCCGCATGACACATCGATCGTGTGCGATCTCAGTAACAAAGCACATTGCTACGGGATGACAAACCGTATGAACTAACAAACATATCACATAGTCGGCAATAAGAAAACGTATGCAAACAAATAAGAACACATATGAAGAGGCTTTGTAAATGGTTTGTGATGATTAAATATTCCACACAATTTTACCATAGATATCCTGTTTGATCACTTGAACCATCGCCAACAATTTCCCGTGCAAATGTTTGCGATGAACTGATCTATCGCATACAATTAATAATACACAATTGCTTGTGATTCTTCAATTAGCACACACAATTATGGATCCGTAATTGTGTATGTTTCACCAACCAATGCCACATTATTGGATTATAACGATGGTGGTTATTATGCTTGTCCAGTGCACACGATTTCCCTTGCCGTCAGCGATCGACTCCCCCTCCCCCATCACCAACCCACTCCAGCACACGGTTCCGTAACCTGTCTGTGATTGGGGGTAAAAACCATGTGAATAGCGGTCAGGTCTACTAGTGCACGAATCATATCCCTGGGGATTCAAGAGGTGTAGTCATTAAACATCCAATGCTTTTGTCTGATTATTGCGATCTTAATAATCGAGGCAACCCCAGGCATTTCATTGGGCCTTCGGTTGGACAACTGACTCTTGATGCAGAATGCAAGCCAGTCAAGACGCAATTTGAACACATCCCCCACATTGATACGTAACAAGCACATCTCGATGGATGGCTTCCAACGCACAAATTAAAATCATACTTGGTCCCTGTTGGAAATATGCCCTAGAGGCAATAATATTTGTATTATTATATTTATTTCTTAATAATTAAGAGTTAATATTCTATGCTATACCTGCTATGATCCTGGAATATGTGTCGTGGAATTGTCACGGCAGATGTCCTCGAGCTAGGACTTAGTCGTGGAGCCATCGCAGCTAGGAAGCTTGAAGGGGTTAAACGGGACAAGGAACACGAGGGTTATACTGGTTCGGCCCCTTACGGTGAAGGTAAAAGCCTACGTCCAGTTGAGGTGGTATTGATTAGGGTTTCGATTACCAGGGAGCTTAACGGCTATGCCTGGCTATCGGCGAGATCTTTTCTTGTCCCTAAACCGCCGCTGGGTCGTCTCTTTATATAGAGAGGTTGACGCCCAGTGGCTATCAGAGTCCTGGCCGGCTCATAAGAGTGTCCGGCTCGGACTCTCAACTATTCTTGCCTTACACTACAAGTTCTACCATAATGGCGGTTGTAACTACGGGCCTTAAGCCATCTCCGGGTCTTAAGCCCATCTTTGGCCCGCCGTCTTCAAGCTTGGCGCCGGGCTTCAGGCGATGACCATTATGAGTAACCCGGCCCCTCCGGGCGGGTGACTCTAAGGTTTATATCCTAAACATTAGGCCCCAGATTGATTTGAGCCGGCTCATGTCAATCTTCAATCCTTTCGATAGAAAATCTCCGGCTCACAATTGTGTGAAGGCCATAACCTGTCGTGACGTCATCTTCTGGATTCCGGGTAATCCGCCGTGACGTCATCTTCCATTAAGTCCATTTTTTACTCCACCATATCCGCAACGGATCTTATATTCAACTTCCGTCCCGAAAATCGAGGCGTTTTTATGGCGAGATAACCATGCCGTGGCCTCCTCGTTTCTCGCGCCCACTTATGAGCCTCGCCTTATAAATAGCCCGGCCCACCAGCCTCTGGTCACTCGCCGCCTCCGTCTTCTTCCTCCTGTCGCCACTGCGTTGCCACTCGAGCTCCACTGCCACCGCCGCCACGGGTCTCTGAGTCTTCCCTGCCTCCAGCCGCTGCATCAACCTGACGTGACCAGAGAAACTGCGGTGACCTCCGCAACTTTCCAGCACCCGTAAGTCTTTTCTACCCGTAGAACAGATCTGCATTAGGGTTCCTTCCTGTTCTTCCCGTGTTCATCGCTGTTCATCACGATCTCTCGGTAGATTTCATTTTTACCACCTTTCTTGATCTTTAGACTATATAGAACTGTTGCGGTAGCTGTTTCACGCCCGTTTCCAATGTACATAGATCCCTTCTCATTGCACAAAGGCTCTGTTCGAACTTATGAACTTCTTCTGCGTCTGTTTTAGGTCTAGAAACTTTTCCTTTTAGTTGACCATTTTGATCCAAAATATTCACTGCGATCTGTGAAACTTATTTTCACCACACATAGTAAAAAACTACATCTGCTGGACTATGGCGGCTTACATTTCCGGCTCAAAGAAGCCACGCGCCGTAAAATTTGCCGGCTCATTTATGATAAAGCTGTAGACAATTTGAATTACTCTTGCTACCCTCAGCGGTTTAGATAACCCGATGTACTTAACCATATGTCATTAGGCCCCTTCATAAGCCGCCATTTTAAACATTGAACTGTAAACTTCCTCCGGCTTATAATTGAACCGGACATTTCCTTTTATCATAGGCTTCCGACTTTCACCATGCCTCCCAAAGCTCCCAAAGCACCCATCACATGCAACTGGTTGAGGTCCAACGTCACTGACGAAACCTTAGCGGACTTTGTGAAGACGGGTTACCTGCCCAAGAAGGATGTCATGTCCTATCGTGCCCCTGACCCGTCAGAGGAGAGACCGCAACCAAGGGTGGGTGAGGTAGTGATTTTTGCTGATCACATGAGCCGGGGCTTCGCACCGCCCGGCTCAAAGTTCTTTAGAGATGTGCTGAATTTATTTGATCTGCGGCCACAAGACATAGGACCCAATTCCGTGTCAAACATATGCAACTTCCATGTATTCTGCGAAGTCTAACTTGGAGAGGAGCCCAGCCTTCTGCTCTTTAGAGAGCTATTCTATTTGAACCGCCAGAATGAGTGTGCCAACGGACCGAGCCTGGAACTTGGCGGAATCTCCATTCAACGCCGGAGAGACTGCCTTTTTCCTTACGCCGAGCCGCCAAGCCACCCAAAGGACTGGAACCAGACGTGGTTCTACTGCCAGGACACTTCGCCGGCTGACGAGAGCCCGCTGCCTAGCTTTCATCCCTCGCGTCTGGAACCAACTCACCCTCTGTCAGACAAGCTATCTCAGGCGGAGCGCCAACCTCTCATCCCCACCATCAACAAAATCAAGGCTCTCCTGGGAAATGGCCTCAATGGCATTGATCTGGTCCGGGTCTGGATCTCGTGGCGGGTGATCCCCTTGAGCCGCCGCCCCGGCTTAATGTGTGAATACACGGGCCGGAAAGATGACCCCCTGCGACACAGCCGCAACGATCTTCCTGAAGACGTTGCTGAAGACATGACCAAGGCCCTCTTGAATGAGAGCTTGGCAGACTGCGGGAGGACCGACTTAAGCCCCTTCTGCAAGACCAACCCGGCCCCAGCGGTAAGCCGCTGATCTGAACATCTTATTTTCTCCTTTAGATAGTTTTCATCTGAACCTTAAGAAATCGTCATTATATTTTTCAGGCTGATGATAAATTCTGGAAGGTCAAGTATGACCATGAGGCGGCCAAGAAGGCCAGGAAGGCTAAGAAAGCCGCCAAGAGAGCCGCTCCCTGCAAGAAGGGAAGCAGGCCTACTGCTTCAGAGCTGCTTCAACTAAGCGACAGCTCCGAGTCAGAGGTAACCCCTGAACCTGTAAGCTCTTGTTGTATTTCTTGTTTATTTCTGTCCACCTTATCGATACTGTCCATCAGCAGGATGACACTGGAGCAAGTAACCCGGTGATTGAAGAGGTAATGACACTTTCCTCCGACTCGGAGCCCTTGCCAAGGCTGAAAGTCCGAAGAGTAATCCGGAAAGTAAGATTTTCACATCCTTTAGCTTATCAAGATCCTCAATTTCTTTTGAAGCAACAGATTCATGAGAGCCGGCGGCACACCCGGACCAACAAGGATGCTGACCTTTCCTCCGGTTTACCTGAGGCGTCAAGAAAGCGCCGGACCGAGGTTATCTCCAACTTATATCCTTTTCATCCTTCGGCGGGTGTTATACGTCAGCCGCTCAATTCTTCTGATTCGAATTATCAGGAAACTTCACCCTCCTCTGGCGACTCTATGCAATCGAACCTGCCGGCTTTCAAGACCGTACCCGGGTAATGATGATCATCTCTTGTTGTACTTATCTTTACTCATACCTTCGTACTAACTTTTTGTCCTTTCAGTGCTCAAGCAAAGCTCAACAAAAGAGCAAAGAAGAATAAACCGGTCGAAGAGCCGGTCGTGACTGAGCCGGAGGTTTCAGCTCAAGAGCCGCCAGTTGCCTCTCCTCCTAAAGCCACCGCTCCAACCGATGAGCCAATCACAGAAACTTCTGTTAATCCGGAGACCTCCAGCCCGGCTCAACCGGCCAATGACCCGGGCGTGGTAATCACCCGGACGGAGTTTGTTGAGCCGGGGAGACCCACTGCGCTGGCCAAGTGCTCCGCCAAGGAAGAGTTGCTAGAGCGCCGCCGGGCCAAGCTGGACCTCACCAACTATGCTAACTTGAGCATCGGAGAGATCGTCTCCGGCTATGTCAGTCAGGTGCACAACAGCCGGGACTTGGAGATCGACATGGTGAATCAGATACAGCAGAAGTCTGAGGTACCACTCTATTGCTTACTGCATAGTTATCTTTACCGTACTCTAGCCCCCAAGTCTACTACTTATGATAGAATATGTTGTAGACTTATCTTCCGGCTTACTCTCATGAACCGGTAATTTTGTAGACAGAAACTTTCAACATGCATTAGCCCCCAAGTGCCAAGTGTCTTTGCTTGGAAAGTGCTTGGGACTTTAAAATTGTATGATAATTATCCATACTATAACCCGGAATTGTACAGGCTGCTTGCAAGAAGTTCGAGGCTGATATCTCTGATCTGAAGAACCGCCTGAAGACTCAGGAAACTGAGACCCGGAAGGCCAACGCCAAATTTGAATCCAGCATTGCCGCTCAAGAGACGCTGAAGAAAAAGTTTGAAGCTGAAAGGAAGACTTGGGCCGAAGAGAAGGCTGCTCTTGTAAGCCAGGCCGAACAGGCGGAGAAGGCTCTGTCGGAGAGAACCGCCGAACTCTCCGGCTTAAAACGCCATGTGTCACAAATGGTCGCCGCAATCTTCGGTAAGTCCTTCTGCAGGCTTTGAACAAGTGTATAGTTTTTATGTCTCATAACTCCCATCATTGAGAACGGCTTATCTTACTTTGTTAAACAGGTCCCAGAAGCGCCAACCTCAATCAGAACATGCTGACCAAGCTGAAGGACGTGTACACCCTGGTGGAGCAACTCTACACCGGGTCACAGCGCGCTTTGGCCGTGGTGGCCCTATCCAATGAGGTTCCGACTCACCTGGCGGAAGTACTTCGCCGGCTGGCCGTTCTTCCTCAGCGTGTCCAAGAGCTGCGACGGGCCTCTGCAAGAGCCGGAGCCATAGCTGCTCTAAGTCGGGCCAAGGCTTTCCTTCCAGAGCTAGACCCGGCGGACATTGCACTTGGTTACCCCAGCTTGAAGGAAGACGACACCCCTTTCGACCAAAAGGACTTTGCTGCCTGTGTGAAGATCGTGCGCCCGGTGGCCACCCTGATTGGGAATGACACTGATCTGACCAAGTACCAGCCGGGCTACGATGCAGAGAATCAGAGGATCCCCACTCCGCGTTACGAAGCCATCAGCTTAGTCCCCCCGACTCGTAAGCACACCTTTGCCCCGGAAATTGACCCGGCCGGGTTAATTGACGAGGAAGCTCAATTTGAAGCTTTGAGCGGCATTGACTGGAAATCATCAACATTCTAGGTCTTGGGAACAGCCGGAGGAGCGGAGAGGGATGAGCCGGAAGCGTCGACCCGGCAAGCATCTTGATTCTTTAGGCGGCTTGTTAAACAATGCTTCATCCTTTTGGACTCTGAGAGTCTTGTAATAGAGTAGGACCAACATTTTAACTTTGTCGTGCCATCGTGCACGTGTTGAATGCGTAACTCCATTGAAGTTGCTTCCTTATATTTTTCCGGGTCATAATTGATCATTCATTTTCCTTAAGCTCAAATAGCTGTCTTTAACTATCCTGCATGGAAAAACAAATCACAAGTCTCTAGGCGGCTTACCGCACTGAGAATCATAGTCTCATACATATAACCCGGAATATGAATCTAAGTCACAAAACCGTAATAACACACTTACCGGCCTTCAAGTACACTTCCGGTTTATATAACCCGGGTAATAAGGTTGGTACCTCAATTCCGGTTTACCAGTCTTGATAACGCCGATTGTGTTCGACTAGCACCGTGAATCAAAGTTAAGCCGGCGGAATAAGAACCGCCATGTACACTGTTGATACAATCAGAAGAACTCATTGTAAATCAGACAAGCTTAGGGGCTTCCGGTTCGAATACGACCAGAGACCCGTCCCAAAGGGGTTATGCTAAGATTCGAATGCGATCATATAGCCCCCAGTGGGTTTGGCGATGCCAATCAAGAGGGTACCGACAGCTATGTTCTGTTTGGTTCGAATACGACCCATGTTTGAACAGGAAGCCCCCAAATTACCTTAAAAGTTGTTTAACGACGCTGATTCGAATACGATCCACGTCGGTTCCCAAAGGGGGTTGAACTATGATTCAAATATGATCAAAGAAAACTCCCCAATGAGCTCGGCACTTTGCCAATCAAATGGGTATCGACAGTTGTGTTCTCTTTGGTTCGAATACGACCTATGTTTGAATCGGAAGCCCCCAAGTGACTATATTGCGTACGGCTAGATTCGAATATGATCATAAGCCGGATCCACCTCTAAGTTACCATGTGGTCTTGTAATGGAAACAACACAGTTACCTTTGGAGGAGAAAAAAGGACAGAGGTCCTGCTTTATTGCATATCATAATGTATACATGGCTTATAGAAGTTGTACATCATGAGAGCCGGTGGCTCAAGTGTAATAAGGCCGAAGCTGAGCTATGTTCCATGGCCGACGGGTCTCCTCCTCCGACTTGCGTGAATCTTTGTGCTCCCGAATGTCAATGAGGTAATATGACCCGTTGTGCAAGTTCTTGCTGACCACAAAGGGTCCTTCCCAAGGCGGGGTTAGCTTGTGCGCATCTGTTTGATCTTGGATGAGCCGGAGCACCAGATCACCTTCCTGGAAGACCCGGGACTTAACCCGGCGACTGTGATAACGGCGCAGGTCTTGGTGGTAAGTTGCTGAGCGAGCTGCTGCCACATCACGCTGTTCGTCCAACAAGTCAAGAGCATCTTGGCGCGCCTGTTCATTATCCGCCTCAACATAAGCCGCCACGCGCGGCGAGTCATGACGGATATCACTGGGGAGGACTGCTTCCGCTCCATAAACCATGAAGAAAGGCGTGTAACCCATAGACCTGTTAGGAGTAGTATTGATGCTCCATAACACGGAGGGTAACTCCTCCACCCAACAACCCGGCGTCCGTTGTAAAGGGACCAAAAGCCGGGGCTTGATGCCTTTCAGAATCTCCTGATTAGCTCTCTCAGCTTGACCATTGGATTGAGGGTGAGCCACTTACGAAACATCAAGTCGAATATGCTCTCGTTGACAAAACTCCTCCATGGCACCTTTGGACAGATTGGTACCATTTGTCAGTTATAATGTTGTGTGGAAAGCCAAAGCGAAATATCACCCTTTTCATGAACTGAACAGTCGTGGCCGCGTCACACTTGCTAACTGGCTCTGCCTCAACCCACTTTGTGAATTTGTCAACTGCCACCAAGAGGTGGGTCTTCTTATCCTTGGACCTTTTAAAAGGCCCGACCATATCAAGCCCCCAGACCGCAAACGGCCAAGTTATTGGTATCATCCTCAGCTCCTGAGCCGGCACATGAGCCCGTCGTGAGAACCTTTGGCAACCATCACATTTACTGACCAAGTCCTCCGCATCAGCATGAGCCGTCAGCCAATAAAAACCATGACGAAAAGCCTTGGCCACAAGGGATTTTGAGCCGGCATGATGGCCACAATCCCCTTCATGAATCTCACGGAAGATCTCTTGACCTTCCTCAGGGGAGACACAACGCTGGAACGCTCCCGTAACACTGCGGCGATGCAGCTCACCATTGATAACAACCATTGACTTAGACCGCCGGGTTATTTGTCTGGCCAAAGTTTCATCCTCAGGCAAATCTCCCCGGGTCATGTAAGCCAGATAGGGCGCTGTCCAGTCCGGGATGATGTGGAGAGCCGCCACCAATTCTGCCTCCGGGTCAGGGACAGCCAAGTCTTCCTCTGTAGGCAACTTAACAGAAGGGTTATGCAAGACGTCCAGGAAAGTATTAGGCGGCACCGGTTTTCGCTGAGAGCCCAGCCGGCTTAAAGCATCAGCCGCCTCGTTCTTCCTGCGATCGATGTGCTCTACTTGGTAACCCTGAAAGTGCCCAGCAATGGCATCAACTTCACGGCGATAAGCCGCCATGAGAGGGTCCTTGGAGTCCCACTTGCCTGATACTTGTTGAGCCACCAAGTCTGAGTCGCCGAAGCACCTTACCCGGCTCAAGCTCATCTCCTTAGCCATCCGAAGACCATGGAGCAAGGCCTCATACTCAGCCGCATTGTTAGTGCAAGGAAACATCAGCCGTAGCACATAATGAAACTTGTCACCTTTAGGGGAAGCCAATACAACTCCAGCCCCCGAGCCCTCCAACTGCCTGGACCCATCGAAGTGAATAGTCCAATATGTATTATTCGGCTTTTCCTCGGGCACTTGTAGCTCTGTCCAATCGTTGATGAAATCCACTAAAGCTTGAGATTTAACAGCAGTACGTATTTTAGACCATGAGGCCCGAGCTCTATAGCCCACTTAGCCACTCTTCCTGTAGCTTCTCTGTTTTGGATGATATCCTCAAGGGGAGCAGAACTAACCACAGTGATAGGGTGACCCTGGAAGTAATGCTTAAGCTTCCGACTCGCCATCAACACACCATAAACAAGCTTCTGCCAATGTGGATACCGCTGTTTGGACTCGATGAGCACTTCACTGACGTAATAAACCGGCCGCTGAACCGGATGCTCCTTGCCCTCTTCCTTGCGCTCCACCACCACGGCCACACTGACGGCCCGTGTGTTAGCAGCTACATACAGCAATAAAGGCTCCTTGTCAACCGGAGCAGCAAGGACTGGGGGCTCTGCCAGCTGTCTCTTCAAATCCTCAAAAGCAGTATTAGCAGCATCATTCCAGACAAAGTCATCAGTTTTCTTCATCAACTGGTACAATGGCATGGCCTTCTCACCCAAACGGCTTATAAACTGGCTTAAAGCAGCAATACGACCCGCCAGGCGCTGGACGTCGTTTATACAGGCCGGCTTAGCCAGAGAGGTGATTGCCTTGATCTTCTCCGGGTTAGCTTCGATGCCTCTGTTAGAAACCAAGAAACCCAAGAGCTAGCCTGCAGGAACACCAAAAACACACTTGGCCGGGTTAAGCATCATCTTGTAGACCCGGAGATTATCAAAGGTTTCCCTCAGATCATCTATCAAAGTTTCCTTCTCCCTGGACTTAACCACAATATCATCTACATAGGCATGAACATTGCGCCCAATCTGGTTATGAAGACAGTTCTGTACGCAACGCTGATAAGTCGCCTGTGCACTCTTGAGTCCAAAAGGCATAGACACATAGCAGAAGGCTCCAAAGGGAGTGATGAACGCCGTCTTCTCCTGGTCCTTAACTGCCATTTTAATCTGATGGTATCCAGAATAAGCATCCAAGAAACTTAAGCACTCGCAACCTACCGTAGCATCAATGATTTGATCAATACGGGGAAGGGCAAAAGGATCAGCCGGACATGCCTTGTTTAAGTCCGTGTAGTCCACACACATCCGCCAGGTGCCATTCTTCTTGAGCACAAGCACCGGGTTAGCTAACCACTCTGGGTGAAAGACTTCAACAATAAACCCGGCCGCCAAGAGCCGGGCCACCTCTTCACCAATGGCCTTCCGCCTCTCCTCATTAAACCGCCGAAGGAATTGCCTGACCGGCTTAAATTTCGGATCAACATTGAGAGTGTGCTCAGCGAGTTCTCTAGGTACACCTGGCATGTCAGAAGGTTTCCATGCAAAAATGTCCCTATTCTCACGGATGAACTCGATGAGCGCGCTTTCCTATTTTGGATCCAGATTGGCACTGATGCTAAACTGCTGAGATGAATCACCTGGAACGAAATCAAAAAGTTTAGTCTCATCAGCCGACTTAAATTTCATTGCCGGCTCATGCTCTGTAGTTGGCTTTTTCAGAGAGTTCATATCTGTTGGGTCAACATTGTCCTTGTAAAATTTCAACTCCTCTGTTGCACAAACGGATTCTGCATAAGCTGCATCGCCTTCCTCATACTCCAAGGCCACCTTCCGGCTGCCGTGAACCTTAATGGTCCCATTGTGACCCGGCATCTTGAGCTGTAAATACACGTAACACGGCCGTGCCATGAACTTGGCGTAAGCCGGCCGCCCAAATATGACATGATACGGACTTCTTATCTTGACCACCTCAAAGGTCAATTTTTCCACCCTGTAGTTGTACTCGTCTCCAAAGGCCACTTCCAACTCGATCTTGCCAACTGGATAAGCCGACTTACCAGGCACCACACCATGGAAAATAGTGTTTGATTTGCTGAGATTCTTATCAATCAACCCCATACGACGGAAGGTCTCATAATAGAGGATGTTGATACTGATGCCTCCATCCATGAGCACCTTAGTGAACTTATATCCTCCCACCTGAGGAGCCACCACCAAGGCCAAGTGACCCGGATTATCAACCCGGGGAGGGTGATCCTCCCTACTCCACACAATAGGCTGCTCAGACCATCTTAAATAGCGTGGAACCGCCGGCTCAACAGCATTCACAGCCCTCTTATGAAGCTTCTGATCTCGCTTACACAGACTGGTGGTAAATACATGATACTGTCCACCGTTAAGCTGCTTTGGGTTGGTCTGATAGCCCCCCTGCTGCGGTTGATGACCCTGGCCAGACTGCTGATTAAAGCCCCCTTGATCGTTCTGAGGATTAGAATTTGAGCCACCGCCCGGGCCTTGAAAACCGCCAGCGCCTGAGCCGCCGCCCGGGCCATGGTTGCCATTAAAGGCATTGGAATTCTTAAAGGCTTTCATGATTGCGCAATCCTTCCATAGATGAGTAGCTGGCTTTTCTCTAGAGCCATGCCTTGGACAGGGCTCATTCAACAGCTGCTCCAGCGTCGGGCCTGACCCGCCGGCTCGGGGAGGTGGCCTCCCCTTGCGTTGCTGGTTATTACCCTGTGAGCTGGCGTTGGCCACGAACTCTAGGCTGCCGTCGGCCTTACGCTTGCCACCTCCTTGGTTCCCCGGGTTATGCTGAGGACCCTTGCCATTGTCGTTCTTCTTTCCCTTCCCTGTCCTTTCATCATCTGAAGCGGGGTCCTTGGTACTATCAGAATCGGCGTACTTGACGAGAGCCGCCATCAGCGTACCCATATCATTGCAGTCGCGCTTAAGCCGCCCGAGTTTCATCTTCACGGGCAGGAAACGACAATTCTGCTCTAACATTAAGACTGCAGAGCCGGCATCCATCTTATCAGATGAATGTATTATCTCTTTGACCCGGCGAACCCAATGTGTCGTAGACTCACCCTCCTGCTGCTTACAGTTAGTCAAATCTACAATTGACATAGACTGCCTACAGGTGTCTTTGAAGTTTTGTATGAACCGGGCCTTCAGCTCAGCCCAAGACCCGATGGAATTCGGTGGTAGCCCTTTCAACCAAGTGCGGGCAGTCCCATCTAGCATCATGGTGAAGTACTTGGCCATCGCCGCTTCACTGACCTCCAGCAGTTCCATGGCTATCTCGTAACTCTTGATCCAGGCTCCGGGTTGTAAGTCAGCCGTGTAATTAGGCACCTTCCTAGGGCCTTTGAAGTCCTTGGGAAGACGTTCATTGCGGAGAGCTGGCACTAAACAAGGGACACCTCCAGTCCTCGTAGGGATACCCACGTCGACGAAAGTCGTCGGATAAGCCAGGGGTGTTTGGTAAGCCGTCAACTGAGGCACCTGCTCTGCCTCTTGCCGCGCTCTGTCTTGGTCTGTTGCGTGAAAGGCTCCGTTATGAGCCGGGCCATGGCCAGGGGGCGGGTCATGGCGTCGGACATTGCTTGAGCCGGTCGCTGAAACCATGTGTCTGCTATAACTCGGGCTCCGGCCTGGACGAGGGGTTGAGTGGATCCTGTCCCGGCTGTAAGAGTACGCCTCTTGCTGCGCCAGCGCTGTCTGAAGGAGTTCTCTGACCCGGCGGGTCTCAATAGCCGTTGGAGAGTCGCCGTCAATTGGGAGAGCCGCCAGCCGTGCTGCTGCGGCGACCATGTTTTCCAGCAGGTTAGCATAATGACCCGGTGGTATCAGCACATACTGAGGCGGGGCAGGGTTCACCCGGGGAGGCCCCATCACTTGTGGCTGAACAGGGGTCCCAGACCCGGGCACTACGATCCCCGGCGGGTTACTAGACCCTGCACCTGGTGTGTTGAAGAGGTTTCGAGGATCGTAGACCGGAGGGAGTCGAGATTGGGCCTTTTGATGCCTCCTTCTCATGACCTCATTGGACGCGTTCTGATCCATCGTGAGCCGGAAGGACTGCGCCTGAATCAACTGAGTCTGGGCGTCGAGAGCCGCCCTCTCCGCAGCCATCCTGATCCCTTCCGCCGCCAGATCCTCCTTGGCTTTCACTAGATCTAACTTTAACTGCGCCACCTCCGCGTCATGCTGAGCTTGATCCGCCGGGTCAACCGTGGCGGTCAACAGGGCCGTCATCTTGTCCGTGAGATCCATCAGCACCTGAGCCGGCGAGGGCACCGGGTTTCCTGACCCGGCGGCAGGGTTTTGAACAGGCTGTGCACCGGCCATGAAGATTCCAACCTGGCTCGGCGGCTCAAAAGGGTCCAGAATACTGTCACCATCGGAACAACCCCCGAGCCTGCCATCTTGAAGTTGATACAACGAGTTTGACTCATCTGTGGACGACTCGCCATCAGAACCGGCGGCCGTCTCATCACCAGATCCAGACCCTACAGAGAGTCCTTCATGGATACATCCCACAAAAGCATGCTTCAAGGCCGGTAGGGCCCGGGCTGGTCATGCGCGCTGAGCCGTCTCGATGAGATCGGCGCAGAGATCCGGCTTGGGGCCCGGCTCACCAATCTTGCCAATGAAGACATGAATCCCGCCGAAGGGGACCTGGTACCCATACTCAATTAAGCCGGCGTCGAGGCCCCAGTTGGAATCGTTGATGTAGAGCTTGCCGCGACGACTCTTGGTCATCCGACCCACAGCGTATCCCTTGAGCCCTTCGAAGCTGCCCTTCAAGAACTCAAATCCACCGTGCGCTGGCCCCATGGTGGGCGCCAACTGTCGTGGAATTGTCACGGCAGATGTCCTCGAGCTAGAACTTAGTCGTGGAGCCATCGCAGCTAGGAAGCTTGAAGGGGTTAAACGGGACAAGGAACACGAGGGTTATACTGGTTCGGCCCCTTAGGGTGAAGGTAAAAGCCTACGTCCAGTTGAGGTGGTATTGATTAGGGTTTCGATGACCAGGGAGCTTAACGGCTATGCCTGGCTATCGACGAGAACTTTTCTTGCCCCTAAACCGCCGCCGGGTTGTCTCTTTATATAGAGAGGTTGACGCCCAGCGGCTATCAGAGTCCCGGCCGGCTCATAAGAGTGTCCGGCTCGGACTCTCAACTATTCTTGCCTTACACTACAAGTTCTACCATAATGGCGGTTGTAACTACGGGCCTTAAGCCATCTCCGGGTCTTAAGCCCATCTTTGGCCCGCCATCTTCAAGCTTGGCGCCGGGCTTCAGGCGATGACCATTATGAGTAACCCGGCCCCTCCGGGCGGGTGACTCTAAGGTTTATATCCTCAACAATATGCGATTCAATGGACAACTCATATGCACACATGGAATGATAAACAGTTAAATAAAAGGTTTCTAGTCTTGCCTCCAGGACTAGTTCAAGTGTTGTTGGTGATCACGATTTCCGGATCTTAGGATATTGCTAAGTGTAAACGATAGTCCTAGAAAACATTGAGATTATGACGTTGGAAGAATGATCATATTGAATCGACCCAAACTTATCTGTTATGAATTGAGTTTATATCATTTGTAATCAATTGTAATAACATGGAGTGTTAACATGTGGTTTTGCTCGTTAGACCATGAGAGTATCGTAGTCACTTCTTACCATACGGTGGGCTTTGGGATTGCTCATACATCACCTGTAGCACGGTGCTCATAACGACAACTTACAGGTTGATCGTAAAGTTTGACAAGGGACTAGATAGCTCGAGAGTGGGATTTTCTCCTCCGATAATGGAGGGATATTCCTAGGGACATATCGGTGTGACAGCATCCATCATTGTCTGGCCAGACATAGGTGACTACGTCATGGGGATGCCAGAACATGACAACGAGAAAGAAGAACAAAACCAGTAATGAGGATAACGGTATAGTGAGCATGTGATGACTCTGGATGATACTGATGCATCCCAGGTTTTGTGAGGTATCACGGAGCAAAGGGCACATCACATGATAACCAAATACTCACTCGAATATCATTCATGTTCTCATAGGGACCAATATGGACGTCCACGCCTCCGCTGTCGGTCATTGAACAAACAGTTTCGTTCATATCTATGAGTTAACCATACCTACGCGGTCACAAGCTTAAGGCAATAACGATCTTTTGAGTGTTAGTAGGATGAGAGTGGTGAGGATATATTTGTGGAACTATTTCATAAATATCCAGAATAGTTTCGAGAGGATCCAAAAGCGTTTCGGGGTCATGGGAAGGGTTTCAGATGTTTCCAGAAATGTTCTTCTGCGAGGACACTTTGGCTGGGCCAAGGGGTGAGGCCCACGAGGCTTTATATCGGTGCAAAAGGGGTTTTGCGGAGGTCAGGGACTAGATGCCATGGTCCCTGGTGTCTGGCCCTGGGCCAGCCGCCAAGGTCCGTGGCATTTCCGGAAACGCCAGGAACCTTAGCGTTTCGTGTTGAAAACCAAGGAGGACTCTTCCTTGCATTCCAAACCGACTTTGGGGGGGCAAGTTATGACCCCAGGGCTCAATATATATATAGACACTGGTACAGTGACGTCCTAAACAAACGGTTTAAAACCACTTTCCGCGACGGCATTTGGAACCGTCGCCAAGTGAGTGTGTGCGATAGGGTCTTCTTCCCACACGACCCAGAAATCGTCGGGGATAGGCCCTCCTGGGACCAGGCTGGGGCCGTGTTCGATCGGGCGAGGCATCGAAACCCAATCATTTCCGTAGGTATGTACAACCCACACGGTGAATCCCAGAAATCATTTCTGTAGGTATGTACATCCCACACGGTGAATCCCAGAAATCATTTTCGTAGGTATGTACATCCTACACGGTGAATCCCAGATATCATTTCCGTAGGTATGTACATCCCACACGATGAATCCCAGAAATCATTTCCGTAGGTATGTACATCCCACACGGTGAATCCCAGAAATCATTTTCGTAGGTATGTACATCCCACATGGTGAATCCCAGAAAATCATTTCCATAGGTATGTACATCCCACACAGTTCTTTGTGTGGAAATGTTTGTGCAAGGTGGCCTAACGCAAATAGTTCGCTGCCGGAAGCCGTGTGTGATTGTTAGTTGATCGAACACGCCTACTTTCTAGAAACCGTGCGGGTTGTTTGAGTTCATCGCCCACGGTATTGTCTGAGTAACTGTTTGCAATAGAAAACCCCAATAGGCAGGGTAATTAGCCTATTATTGATAATCCATGTACTAATCAAACTGATATTTCTTATAAAACATGCCAGATATTTCTTATAAAACATGCCAGATATTTCATATCCGTATAAAAGCAACCAGGATTTCATAATCGAATTACATCAGATAGCTTCGGCACTTAGTTACGCCATTACACAACAGCACCAAGTTTCACATGCAACATCAAAAACCTTTGGAAAGAAGCATCATACACGGTAAATAGACAGATGAATCTCATCTAGGAAACTACAAAAGCGGAAGGCAAATATTGAGCCTTCAGTGATGTTGAATGTCCTTGCAACTTTAGGCCAGTGGCTATGGATAATTGCCCGCCCAACCTTCGTCCTCTTTAGCAAGACTTCAATATTGTACCGTGGGTGTTGAATGAATCCCTTCCTCGCCTCTTGACCATGCAGGTGGTTTGAGAGGTAATCATCGGTGAAGTGCTTTGAAAAGTACTGAAAACAAAGCTATGCATAGATCGATGTTGTAAATTTTGAAATGGCGCAAGGGGTAAAAACAAGGTAAAAGAGTTGGTACCATATCCTATAGTTGACTGATGTCTTCTTCATTGTGCAAACAAAGATCTGGCTGTTATTCGTCGCAAGTTTCTTCATCCTAACAATCTTTCTGAGTTTCATGACTTGACTGATATTCATGGACATCTCAATTCCCCATATGCAAAATGGGTCGAACAGTGGGTCTAAGCCTCTGACAGCAGGACCTACATGTGCAAGACCAAATTGTAAGAAACCTAAATATTAGAATGATTCCTGCAACTGCACAATAATGCGCTATTAGCCAATGGACCCTGCTTGAACAAACCTCATCAGTAGAATATGTATTGAGTACAGCCAAATTCGATTGGTGTCACATGCATAACAGTACAAAATTGTACCCACAGCAAATGAAAATCAAATTGCAGAACTGAACCAAACAGTTAAATGGACAACAGACCAAATGAACCTAAATAGTTAACTTAGCACGACATTGCAGAATAGAAACATGTACTAGAAGATAAGACGGTTAACAAAACAAAGAATGCTTGAGACCAGTACTACGAAATGTAGCAATTGTTGGACCAAAGTGTTAACTGAACATTACATTTCAGAGGACCAAACTGTTAACTGAACATCAGATTGCATAGTAACATTACAGAGGACAAATCACTAGAAGGCACTGGCGGTGGCCTCGAGAAAACATAACGAACTATATTTTAAAGTAGACAACCGCGCTGCGGTGTCGACGGTGGCCTCGAAGATGAGGTGCTCCTCCAAGATCTGGCGGTCGACACGCATGTCAGCCATAGCAACCTCGTTCGCGTGTGCGGCCGCATGCTACTCAGCTCCATGTTATACTGTGTGTAAAATGGTTGTGGGTGGCGCTTAATTGGAGGAGGGGGCAGTGATTTCGGTGGAAGGTGTCGCTCTGTCAGTCGGGGCATGTGGGACGGGAAAGGAGGATTATGGTGTGGGTGGGGTGTGGATTACCTGACCATATCGACGAGGCCGCGCAGCAAGAAGAAGGGTCAGCGGCGAGGAAGCCGCGCAGCAAGAAGAAGGGTCGCCGGCGAGGAGGCGGCGCTGCAAGAAGAAGGGTCACCAGCGAGGAGGCAGCGCTGCAAGAAGGGTAGCTGGCGAGGAGGCGGCGCTGCAAGAAGAAGGATCGCCAACGAGGAGGCTGAGCTGCCAGTAAGCAGCAGTGAAGGTTCGAACTTGGAAAGCAAGGAGGAACAGTGGAAATGTGGCTTTAGGTAGGAGGGAGGGGCGGGGAGATAGATATTTCCGCGGTGGCCAAAAAAATTCGCTCGGTGCCGCGACAAACTGGCGCGCAAGTGTGGTTCAAGCGGGGGCGGTGGACTGTAGACGATGAAGCTTCCGGCGTAAGCCAGACAAGACGGTGCGCCAAGATATTTTATATCGCATCCCACACGATTCTTTCTAGTAAACTATTTGTGGTATACCTGATTTTTTTCATTATGTTTTGAAAGACAAAATGGTGTTACGGAGGGAAAGGATGGTGTTTGAATTGCTAGAACATTTACGTACAGTGAACATGCAACTAGTACATGAGTGTCGTGTTTAAATTTGGAATTATTCCGGGTTCGTTTGGCATTTTTATGCATTAATTGAAATTCTGGGCATTTAATGTGCATAATTCAAATTTGAACTACAAGCACATGCTCCAATGCACCAAAGATTGCTGAAAAATCACATGTGTGTCTTTGGGTGAATTTATAGGTCCCATGCAACAAATGGGAATAAAATTCAAACATCTGGGTGTCGTGGCTCGGCCGGAATGATTGAGAAACTTGGTTTTTTAATTCCTGTAAATCCAAAACACGGCTGAAAATCATGAAACTTGGCATGGTGTCATGACATGGCACCAACATGCTGCAGTAAATTTTTTGGCTGAATTTGTATAAGCTTTGGTGTAAGCTACTTGCAAACCGGAGCTTCCCTCAAGAAGGCACCTGGTTCCGAGAGGGAACGTGTCACCTCCGTGTGCGAAACAACATACGTACACTGCCTTCTCCCGCCTTAATTTTTTTACACAGGCAGATTAGACCAAATAGAAGTATCGTGCTAAATTTTGGAATTATTCCGTGTTCGTTTGGCCTTTTTTATACATTAATTGAGTTTCTCGGCATTTAGTGTGCATAATTCAACTTTGAACTACAAGCACGTGCTCCAGTGCACCAAAGTTGTTTGAAAAATCACATGTGTGTCCTTGGGTGAATTTCTAGGTCCCATGCAAGAGATGGGAGTGAAATTCAAACATCTGGGCGTCGTGGCTCGGCCGAAAAGATTGAGAAACTTGGTTTTTAATTCCTGTAATTTCAAAACACGGCTGAAAATCATGAAACTCGACATGGTGTCATGACACGGCACGAACACGCTGCGGTAATTTTTTTGGCCGAATTGGGACAAGCTTTGGTGTAGGCTTCTTGCAAACCGGAGCTTCCCTCAAGAATGCTCCTGGTTCCGAGAGGGAACGCGTGTCACCTCCGTGTGCGAAACGACATACGTACACTGCCTTCTCCCGCCTTAATTTTTTACACAGGTAGATTAGACCAAATAGAAGTATCGTGCTAAATTTTGGAATTATTGCGTGTTCGTTTGGCCTTTTTTATACATTAATTGAGTTTCCGGGCATTAAATGTGCATAATTCAAATTTGAACTACAAGCACGTGCTCCAGTGCACCAAAGTTGTTTGAAAAATCACATGTGTGTCCTTGGGTGAATTTCTAGGTCCCATGCAAGAGATGGGAGTGAAATTCAAACACCTAGGCGTCGTGGCTCGGCCGGAAAGATTGAGAAACTTGGTTTTTTAATTCCTGTAATTCCAAAACACAGCTAAAAATCATGAAACTCGGGATGGTGTCATGACATGGCACGAACATGCCGCGATATTTTTTGGCCGAATTGGGACAAGCTTCGGTGTAGGCTTCTTGCAAACCGGAGCTTCCCTCAAGAAGGCTCCTGGTTCCGAGAGGGAACGCGTGTCACCTCCGTGTGCGAAACGACATACGTACACTGCCTTCTCCCGCCTTAATTTTTTTACACAGGCAGATTAGACCTAATAGATGCTAAATATTAGAATTATTCCGTGTTCGTTTGGCCTTTTTTATATATTAATTGAGTTTCTGGGCATTTAGTGTGCATAATTCAAATTTCAACTACAAGCACGTGCTCCAGTGCACCAAAGTTGTTTGAAAAATCACATGTGTGTCCTTGGGTGAATTTCTAGGTCCCATGAAAGAGATGGGAGTGAAATTCAAACATCTGGGCGTCGTGGCTCAGCCGGAAAGATTGAGAAACTTGGTTTTTGAATTCCTCTAATTCCAAAACACGGCTGAAAATCATGAAACTCGGCACGGTGTCATGACATGGCACGAATATGTTGCGGTAATTTTTTTGGCCGAATTGGGACAAGCTTTGGTGTAGGCTTCTTGCAAACCGGAGCTTCCCTCAAGAAGGCTCCTAGTTCCGAGAGGGAACGCGTGTCACCTCCGTGTGTGAAACGACATACGTACACTGCCTTCTACCGCCTCAATTTTTTTACACAGGCAAATTAGACCAAGTAGAAGTATCGTGCTAAATTTTAGAATTATTCCGTTCTCGTTTGGCCTTTTTATACATTAATTGAGTTTCTGGGCATTTAGTATACATAATTCAAATTTGAACTACAAGCACGTGCTCAAGTGCACCAAAGTTGTTTGAAAAATCACATGTGTCTCCTTGGGTGAATTTCTAGGTCCCATGAAAGAGATGGGAGTGAAATTCAAACATCTGGGCGTCGTGGCTCGGCCGGAAAGATTGAGAAACTTGGTTTTTGAATTCCTCTAATTCCAAAACACGGCTGAAAATCATGAAACTCGGCACGGTGTCATCACATGGCACGAACATGTTGCGGTAATTTTTTTGGCCGAATTGGGACAAGCTTTGGTGTAGTCTTCTTGCAAACCGGAGCTTCCCTCAAGAAGGCTCCTGGTTCCGAGAGGGAAAGCATGTCACCTCCGTGTGCGAAACGGCATACGTACACTGCCTTCTCTTGCCTTAATTTTTTTACACAGGAAGATCAGACCAAATATAGGTCTCGTGCTAAATTTTCGAATTATTCCGTGTTCGTTTGGCCTTTTCTATACATTAGTTGAGTTTCTGGGCATTTAGTGTGCATAATTCAAATTTAAACTATAAGCACGTGCTCCAGTGCACCAAAGTTGTTTGAAAAATCACATGTGTGTCCTTGGGTGAATTTCTAGGTCCCATGCAAGAGATGGGAGTGAAATTCAAACACCTCGGCGTCGTGGCTCGGCCGGAAAGATTGAGAAACTTGGTTTTTTAATTCCTATAATTCCAAAACACGGCTAAAAATCATGAAACTCGGGATGGTGTCATGACATGGCACGAACATGCCGCGATATTTTTTTGGCCGAATTGGGACAACCTTCGGTGTAGGCTTCTTGCAAACCGGAGCTTCCCTCAAGAAGGCTCCTGGTTCCGAGAGGGAACGCGTGTCACCTCCGTGTGCGAAACGACATACGTACACTGCGTTCTCCCGCCTTAATTTTTTACACAGGCAAATTAGACCTAATAGATTCTAAATTTTGGAATTATTCCGTTTTCGTTTGGCCTTTTTTATATATTAATTGAGTTTCTGGGCATTTAGTGTGCATAATTCAAATTTCAACGACAAGCACGTGCTCCAGTGCACCAAAGTTGCTTGAAAATCACATGTGTGTCCTTGGCTGAATTTCTAGGTCCCATGCAAGAGATGGGAGTGAAATTCAAACATCTGGGCGTCGTGGCTCGGCCGGAAAGATTGGGAAACTTGGTTTTTTAATTCCTGTAATTCCAAAACATGGCTAAAATTCATGAAACTCGGCATGGTGTCATGACATGACACGAACATGCCGCGGTAATATTTTGGCCGAATTGGGACAAGCTTCGGTGTAGGCTTCCTTCAAACCAGAGCTTCCCTCAAGAAAGCTCCTGGTTCTGAGAGGGAACGCGTGTCACCTCCGTGTGCGAAACGACATACGTACACTACCTTCTCCCGCCTTAATTTTTTTACAAAGGCAGATTAGACCATATAGAAGTCTCGTGCTAAATTTTGGAATTATTCCGTCTTCGTTTGGCCTTTTTTATACATTAGTTGAGTTTCTGGGCATTTAGTGTGCATAATTCAAATTTCAACTACAAGCTCGTGCTCCAGTGCAGCAAAGTTGTTTGAAAAATCACATGTGTGTCCTTGGGTGAATTTCTAGGTCCCATGAAGAAGATGGAGTGAAATTCAAATATCTGAGCTTCGTGGCTCGGCCGGAAAGATTGAGAAACTTGCTTTTTTAATTCCTGTAATTCGAAAACACGGCTAAAAATCATGAAACTCGGCATGGTGTCATGACATGGCACGAACATGTTGCGGTAATTTTTTTGGCCGAATTGGGACAATGTTCGGTGTATGCTTCTTGCAAACCGGAGCTTCCCTCAAGAAGGTCCTGGTGCCGAGAGGGAACGCGTGTCACCTCCGTGTGCGAAACGACATACGTACACTGCCTTCTCCCGCCTTAATTTTTTTACACAGGCATATTAGACCATATAGAAGTCTCGTGCTAAATTTTGGAATTATTCCGTCTTCGTTTGGCCTTTTTTATACATTAGTTGAGTTTCTGGGCATTTAGTGTGCATAATTCAAATTTCAACTACAAGCTCGTGCTCCAGTGCAGCAAAGTTGTTTGAAAAATCACATGTGTGTCCTTGGGTGAATTTCTAGGTCCAATGCAAGAGATGGGAGTGAAATTCAAACATCGGGGCTTCGTGGCTCGTCGGGAAAGATTGAGATACTTGGTTTTTTAATTCCTGTAATTCCAAAACACGGCTGAAAATCATGAAACTCGGCATGGTGTCATGACATGGCACGAACATCCTGCGGTAATTTTTTTGGCCGAATTGGGACAATCTTCGGTGTAGGCTTCTTGCAAACCGAAGCTTCCCTCCAGAAGGCTCCTGGTTGCAAGAGGGAACGCGTGTCACCTCCGTGTGCGAAACGACACACGTACACTGCCTTCTCCCGCCTTAATTTTTTTACACAGGCAGATTAGAGCAAATAGAAGTATCGTGCTAAGTTTTGGAAATTATTCCGTGTTCGTTTGGCCTTTTTTATACATTAATTGAGTTCATGGGCTTTTAGTGTGCATAATTCAAATTTGAACTACAAGCACGTGCTCCAGTGCACCAAAGTTGTTTGAAAAATCACATGTGTGTCCTTGGGTGAATTTTTAGGTCCCATGCAAGGCATGGGAGTGAAATTCAAACATCTGGGCGTCGTGGCTCGGCCGGAAAGATTGAGAAACTTGGTTTTTAATTTCTCTAATTCCAAAACACGGCTGAAAATCATGAAACTCGGCATGGTGTCATGACATGGCATGAACATGCTGCGGTAATTTTTTTGGCCGAATTGGGACAAGCTTTGGTGTAGGCTTCTTGCAAACCGGAGCTTCTCTCAAGAAGGCTCCTAGTTCCGAGAGGGAACGCGTGTCACCTCCGTGTGCGAAACAACATACGTACACTGCCTTCGCCCGCCTTAATTTTTTTTACACAGGCAAATTAGACGAAGTAGAAGTATCGTGCTAAATTTTAGAATTATTCCGTTCTCGTTTGGCCTTTTTATACGTTAATTGAGTTTCTGGGCATTTAGTGTGCATAATTCAAATTTGAACTACAAGCACGTGCTCCAGTGCACCAAAGTTGTTTGAAAAATCACATGTGTGTCCTTGGGCAAATTTCTAGGTCCCATGAAAGAGATGGGAGTGAAATTCAAACATCTGGGCGTCGTGGCTCGGCCGGAAAGATTGAGAAACTTTGTTTTTGAATTCCTCTAATTCCAAAACATGGCTGAAAATCATGAAACTCGGCACGATGTCATGACATGGCACGAACATGTTGCGGTAATTTTTTTGGCCGAATTGGGACAAACTTCGGTGTAGGCTTCTTGCAAACCGGAGCTTCCCTCCAGAAGGCTCCTGGTTCCGAGAGGGAACGCGTGTCACCTCCGTGTGCGAAACGACATACGTACACTGCCTTCTCCCGCCTTAATTTTTTTACACGGGAAGATCAGACCAAGTATAGGTCTCGTGCTAAATTTTCGAATTATTCCGTGTTCGTTTGGCCTTTTCTATACATTAGTTGAGTTTCTGGGCATTTAGTGTGCATAATTCAAATTTGAACTACAAGCACGTGCTCCAGTGCACCAAAGTTGTTTGAAAAATCACATGTGTGTCCTTGGGTGAATTTCTAGGTCCCATGCAAGAGATGGGAGTGAAATTCAAACATCGGGGCTTCCTGGCTCGTCCGGAAAGATTGAGAAACTTGGTTTTTTAATTCTTGTAATTCCAAAACACGGCTGAAAATCATGAAATTCGGCATGGTGTCATGACATGGCACGAACATGCTGCGGTAATTTTTTTGGCCGAATTGGGACAAGCTTCGGTGTAGGCTTCTTGCAAACCGGAGTTTCCTCAAGAAGGTTCCTGGTTCCGAGAGGAACGCGTCTCACCTCCGTGTGCGAAATGACATACGTACACTGCCTTCTCCCGCCTTAATTTTTTCACACAGGCAGATTAGACCAAATAGAAGTATCGTGCTAAATTTTGGAATTATTCCGTGTTCGTTTGGCCTTTTTTATACGTCAGTTGAGTTTCTGGGCATTTAGTGTGCATAATTCAAATTTGAACTAAAAGCTCGTGCTCCAGTGCAGCAAATTTGTTTCAAAAATCACATGTGTGTCCTTGGGTGAATTTCTAGGTCCCATGCAAGAGATGGGAGTGAAATTCAAACATCGGGGCTTCGTGGCTCGGCCGGAAAGATTGAGAAACTTGGTTTTTTAATTCCTGTAATTCCAAAACACGGCTGAAAATCATGAAACTCGGCATGGTGTCATGACATGGCACGAACATGCTGCGGTAATTTTTTTTCCGAATTGGGACAAGCTTCGGTGTAGGCTTCTTGCAAACTTGAGCTTCCCTCAAGAAGGTTCCTGGTTCCAAGAGGGAACGCATGTCACCTCCGTGTGCGAAACGACATACGTACACTGCCTTCTCGCGCCTTAATTTTTTTACACAGGCAGATTAGACCTAATAGATGCTAAATTTTGGAATTATTCCGTGTTCGTTTGGCCTTTTTTATACGTCAGTTGAGTTTCTGGGCATTTAGTATGCATAATTCAAATTTGAACTAAAAGCTCGTGCTCCAGTGCAGCAAAGTTGTTTGAAAAATCACATGTGTGTCCTTGGGTGAATTTCTAGGTCCCATGCAAGAGATGGGAGTGAAATTCAAACATCGGGGCTTCGTGGCTCGGCCGGAAAGATTGAGAAACTTGGTTTTTAATTTCTCTAATTCCAAAACACGGCTGAAAATCATGAAACTCGGCATGGTGTCATGACATGGCATGAACATGCTGCGGTAATTTTTTTGGCCGAATTGGGACAAGCTTTGGTGTAGGCTTCTTGCAAACCGGAGCTTCTCTCAAGAAGGCTCCTAGTTCCGAGAGGGAACGCGTGTCACCTCCGTGTGCGAAACGACATACGTACACTGCCTTCGCCCGCCTTATTTTTTTTTACACAGGCAAATTAGACGAAGTAGAAGTATCGTGCTAAATTTTAGAATTATTCCGTTCTCGTTTGGCCTTTTTATACGTTAATTGAGTTTCTGGGCATTTAGTGTGCATAATTCAAATTTGAACTACAAGCACGTGCTCCAGTGCACCAAAGTTGTTTGAAAAATCACATGTGTGTCCTTGGGCAAATTTCTAGGTCCCATGAAAGAGATGGGAGTGAAATTCAAACATCTGGGCGTCGTGGCTCGGCCGGAAAGATTGAGAAACTTTGTTTTTGAATTCCTCTAATTCCAAAACATGGCTGAAAATCATGAAACTCGGCACGATGTCATGACATGGCACGAACATGTTGCGGTAATTTTTTTGGCCGAATTGGGACAAACTTCGGTGTAGGCTTCTTGCAAACCGGAGCTTCCCTCCAGAAGGCTCCTGGTTCCGAGAGGGAACGCGTGTCACCTCCGTGTGCGAAACGACATACGTACACTGCCTTCTCCCGCCTTAATTTTTTTACACGGGAAGATCAGACCAAGTATAGGTCTCGTGCTAAATTTTCGAATTATTCCGTGTTCGTTTGGCCTTTTCTATACATTAGTTGAGTTTCTGGGCATTTAGTGTGCATAATTCAAATTTGAACTACAAGCACGTGCTCCAGTGCACCAAAGTTGTTTGAAAAATCACATGTGTGTCCTTGGGTGAATTTCTAGGTCCCATGCAAGAGATGGGAGTGAAATTCAAACATCGGGGCTTCCTGGCTCGTCCGGAAAGATTGAGAAACTTGGTTTTTTAATTCCTGTAATTCCAAAACACGGCTGAAAATCATGAAATTCGGCATGGTGTCATGACATGGCACGAACATGCTGCGGTAATTTTTTTGGCCGAATTGGGACAAGCTTCGGTGTAGGCTTCTTGCAAACCGGAGTTTCCTCAAGAAGGTTCCTGGTTCCGAGAGGAACGCGTCTCACCTCCGTGTGCGAAACGACATACGTACACTGCCTTCTCCCGCCTTAATTTTTTCACACAGGCAGATTAGACCAAATAGAAGTATCGTGCTAAATTTTGGAATTATTCCGTGTTCGTTTGGCCTTTTTTATACGTCAGTTGAGTTTCTGGGCATTTAGTGTGCATAATTCAAATTTGAACTAAAAGCTCGTGCTCCAGTGCAGCAAAGTTGTTTCAAAAATCACATGTGTGTCCTTGGGTGAATTTCTAGGTCCCATGCAAGAGATGGGAGTGAAATTCAAACATCGGGGCTTCGTGGCTCGGCCGGAAAGATTGAGAAACTTGGTTTTTTAATTCCTGTAATTCCAAAACACGGCTGAAAATCATGAAACTCGGCATGGTGTCATGACATGGCACGAACATGCTGCGGTAATTTTTTTTCCGAATTGGGACAAGCTTCGGTGTAGGCTTCTTGCAAACTTGAGCTTCCCTCAAGAAGGTTCCTGGTTCCAAGAGGGAACGCATGTCACCTCCGTGTGCGAAACGACATACGTACACTGCCTTCTCGCGCCTTAATTTTTTTACACAGGCAGATTAGACCTAATAGATGCTAAATTTTGGAATTATTCCGTGTTCGTTTGGCCTTTTTTATACGTCAGTTGAGTTTCTGGGCATTTAGTATGCATAATTCAAATTTGAACTAAAAGCTCGTGCTCCAGTGCAGCAAAGTTGTTTGAAAAATCACATGTGTGTCCTTGGGTGAATTTCTAGGTCCCATGCAAGAGATAGGAGTGAAATTCAAACATCGGGGCTTCGTGGCTCGGCCGGAAAGATTGAGAAACTTGGTTTTTTAATTCCTGTAATTCCAAAACACGGCTAAAAATCATGAAACTCGGGATGGTGTCATGACATGGCACGAACATGCCGCGATATTTTTTTGGCCGAATTGGGACAACCTTCGGTGTAGGCTTTTTGCAAACCGGAGCTTCCCTCAAGAAGGCTCCTGGTTCCGAGAGGGAACGCGTGTCACCTCCGTGTGCGAAACGACATACGTACACTGCCTTCTCCCGCCTTAATTTTTTTACACAGGCAGATTAGACCTAATAGATGCTAAATTTTAGAATTATTCCGTGTTCGTTTGGCCTTTTTTATATATTAATTGAGTTTCTGGGCATTTAGTGTGCATAATTCAAATTTCAACTACAAGCACGTGCTCTAGTGCACCAAAGTTGTTTGAAAAATCACATGTGTGTCCTTCGGTGAATTTCTAGGTCCCATGAAAGAGATGGGAGTGAAATTCAAACATCGGGGCTTCGTGGCTCGTCCGGAAAGATTGAGAAACTTGGTTTTTTAATTCCTGTAATTCCAAAACACGGCTGAAAATCATGAAACTCGGCATGGTGTCATGACATGGCACGAACATGCTGCGGTAATTTTTTTGGCCGAATTGGGACAATCTTCGGTGTAGGGTTCTTGTAAACGGAGCTTCCCTCAAGAAGGTTCCTGGTTCCAAGAGGGAACGCGTGTCACCTCCGTGTGCGAAACGACACACGTACACTGCCTTCTCCCGCCTTAATTTTTTTACACAGGCAGATTAGACCAAATAGAAGTATCGTGCTAAATTTTGGAATTATTCCGTGTTTGTTTGGCCTTTTTTATACATTAATTGAGTTCACGGGCTTTTAGTGTGCATAATTCAAATTTGAACTACAAGCACGTGCTCCAGTGCACCAAAGTTGTGTTAAAAACCACATGTGCGTCCTTGGGTGAATTTCTAAGTCCCATGCAAGAGATGGGAGTGAAATTCAAACATCGGGGCTTCATGGCTCGTCCGGAAAGATTGAGAAACTTGGTTTTTTAATTCCTGTAATTCCAAAACATGGCTGAAAATCATGAAACTCGGCATGGTGTCATGACATGGCACGAACATGCTGCGGTAATTTTTTTGGCCGAATTGGGACAAGCTTCGGTGTAGGCTTCTTGCAAACCGGAGCTTCCCTCAAGAAGGTTCCTGGTCCCGAGAGGGAACGCGTGTCACCTCCGTGTGCGAAACGACATACGTACACTGCCTTCTCCCGCCTTAATTTTTTTACACAGGCAGATTATACCAAATAGAAGTATCGTGCTAAATTTTGGAATTATTCCGTGTTCGTTTGGCCTTTTTTATACGTCAGTTGAGTTTCTGGGCATTTAGTGTGCATAATTCAAATTTGAACTAAAAGCTCGTGCTCCAGTGCACCAAAGTTGTTTGAAAAATCACATGTGTGTCCTTGGGTGAATTTCTAGGTCCCATGCAAGAGATGGGAGTGAAATTCAAACATCGGGGCTTCGTGGCTCGGCCGGAAAGATTGAGAAACTTGGTTTTTTAATTCCTGTAATTCCAAAACACGGCTGAAAATCATGAAACTCGGCATGGTGTCATGACATGGCACGAACATGCTGCGGTAATTTTTTTGGCCGAATTGGGACAAGCTTCGGTGTAGGCTTCTTGCAAACCGGAGCTTCCCTCAAGAAGGTTCCTGGTTCAAGAGGGAATGTGTGTCACCTCCGTGTGCGAAACGACACACGTACACTGCCTTCTCCCGCCTTAAATTTTTTACACAGGCAGATTAGACCAAATAGAAGTATCGTGCTAAATTTTGGAATTATTCCGTGTTCGTTTGGCCTTTTTTATACGTCAGTTGAGTTTCTGGGCATTTAGTGTGCATAATTCAAATTTGAACTAAAAGCTCGTGCTCCAGTGCACCAAGTTGTTTGAAAAATCACATGTGTGTCCTTAGGTGAATTTCTAGGTCCCATGCAAGAGATGGTAGTGAAATTCAAACATCGGGGCTTCGTGGCTCGGCCGGAAAGATTGAGAAACTAGGTTTTTTAATTCCTGTAATTCGAAAACACGGCTGAAAATCATGAAACTCGGCATGGTGTCATGACATGGCACGAACATGCTGCGGTAATTTTCTTGGCCGAATTGGGACAATCTTCGGTGTAGGCTTCTTGCAAACGGAGCTTCCCTCAAGAAGGTTCCTGGTTCCAAGAGGGAACGCGTGTCACCTCCGTGTGCGAAACGACACACGTACACTGCCTTCTCCCGCCTTAATTTTTTTACACAGGCAGATTAGACCAAATAGAAGTATCGTGCTAAATTTTGGAATTATTCCGTGTTCGTTTGGCCTTTTTCATACATTAATTGAGTTCATGGGCTTTTAGTGTGCATAATTCAAATTTGAACTACAAGCACGTGCTCCAGTGCACCAAAGTTGTTTGAAAAATCACATGTGTGTCCTTGGGTGAATTTCTAGGTCCCATGCAAGAGATGGGAGTGAAATTCAAACATCGGGGCTTCGTGGCTCGGCCGGAAAGATTGAGAAACTTGGTTTTTTAATTCCTGTAATTCCAAAACACGGCTGAAAATCATGAAACTCGGCATGGTGTCATGACATGGCACGAACATGCTGCGGTAATTTTTTTGGCCGAATTGGGACAAGCTTCGGTGTAGGCTTCTTGCAAACCGGAGCTTCCCTCAAGAAGGTTCCTGGTTCCGAGAGGAACGCGTGTCACCTCCGTGTGCGAAACGACATACGTACACTGCCTTCTCCCGCCTTAATTTTTTCACACAGGCAGATTAGACCAAATAGAAGTATCGTGCTAAATTTTGGAATTATTCCGTGTTCGTTTGGCCTTTTTGATACGTCAGTTGAGTTTCTGGGCATTTAGTGTGCATAATTCAAATTTGAACTAAAAGCTCGTGCTCCAGTGCACCAAAGTTGTTTGAAAAATCACATGTGTGTCCTTGGGTGAATTTCTAGGTCCCATGCAAGAGATGGGAGTGAAATTCAAACATCGGGGCTTCGTGGCTCGGCCGGAAAGATTGAGAAACTTCGTTTTTTAATTCCTGTAATTCCAAAACACGGCTGAAAATCATGAAACTCGGCATGGTGTCATGACATGGCACGAACATGCTGCGGTAATTTTTTTGGCTGAATTGGGACAATCTTCGGTGTAGGCTTCTTGCAAACGGAGCTTCCCTCAAGAAGGTTCCTGGTTCCAAGAGGGAACGCGTGTCACCTCCGTGTGCGAAACGACACACGTACACTGCCTTCTCCCGCCTTAATTTTTTTACACAGGCAGATTAGACCAAATAGAAGCATCGTGCTAAATTTTGGAATTATTCCGTGTTCGTTTGGCCTTTTTTATACGTCAGTTGAGTTTCTAGGCATTTAGTGTGCATAATTTAAATTTGAACTAAAAGCTCGTGCTCAAGTGCACCAAAGTTGTTTGCAAAATCACATGTGTGTCCTTGGGTGAATTTTTAGGTCCCATGCAAGACATGGGAGTGAAATTCAAACATCTGGGCATCGTGGCTCGGCCGGAAAGATTGAGAAACTTGGTTTTTAATTTCTCTAATTCCAAAACACGGCTGAAAATCATGAAACTCGGCATGGTGTCATGACATGGCATGAACATGCTGCGGTAATTTTTTTGGCCGAATTGGGACAAGCTTTGGTGTAGGCTTCTTGCAAACCGGAGCTTCCCTCAAGAAGGCTCCTAGTTCCGAGAGGGAACGCGTGTCACCTCCGTGTGCGAAACGACATACGTACACTGCCTTCTCTCGCCTTCATTTTTTTACACAGGCAAATTAGACGAAGTAGAAGTATCGTGCTAAATTTTAGAATTATTCCGTTCTCGTTTGGCCTTTTTATACGTTAATTGAGTTTCTGGGCATTTAGTGTGCATAATTCAAATTTAAACTACAAGCACGTGCTCCAGTGCACCAAAGTTGTTTGAAAAATCACATGTGTGTCCTTGGGTGAATTTCTAGGTCCCATGAAAGAGATGGGAGTGAAATTCAAACATCTGGGCGTCGTGGCTCGGCCGGAAAGATTGAGAAACTTTGTTTTTGAATTCCTCTAATTCCAAAACACGGCTGAAAATCATGAAACTCGGCACGGTGTCATGACATGGCACGAACATGTTGCGGTAATTTTTTTGGCCGAATTGGGACAAACTTCGGTGTAGGCTTCTTGCAAACCGGAGCTTCCCTCCAGAAGGCTCCTGGTTCCGAGAGGGAATGCGTGTCACCTCCGTGTGCGAAACGACATACGTACACTGCCTTCTCCCGCCTTAATTTTTTTACACGGGAATATCAGACCAAATATAGGTCTCGTGCTAAATTTTGGAATTATTCCGTGTTCGTTTGGCCTTTTCTATACATTAGTTGAGTTTCTGGGCATTTAGTGTGCATAATTCAAATTTGAACTACAAGCACGTGCTCCAGTGCACCAAAGTTGTTTGAAAAATCACATGTCTGTCCTTGGGTGAATTTCTAGGTCCCATGCAAGAGATGGGAGTGAAATTCAAACATCGGGGCTTCATGGCTCGTCCGGAAAGATTGAGAGAAACTTGGTTTTCTAATTCCTGTAATTCCAAAACACGGCTGAAAATCATGAAATTCGGCATGGTGTCATGACATGGCACGAACATGCTGCGGTAATTTTTTTGGCCGAATTGGGACAAGCTTCGGTGTAGGCTTCTTGCAAACCGGAGCTTCCCTAAAGAAGGTTCCTGGTTCCGAGAGGAACGCGTGTCACCTCCGTGTGCGAAACGACATACGTACACTGCCTTCTCCCGCCTTAATTTTTTCACACAGGCAGATTAGACCAAATAGAAGTATCGTGCTAAATTTTGGAATTATTCCGTGTTCGTTTGGCCTTTTTTATACGTCAGTTGAGTTTCTGGGCATTTAGTGTGCATAATTCAAATTTGAACTAAAAGCTCGTGCTCCAGTGCAGCAAAGTTGTTTCAAAAATCACATGTGTGTCCCTGGGTGAATTTCTAGGTCCCATGCAAGAGATGGGAGTGAAATTCAAACATCGGGGCTTCGTGGCTCGGCCGGAAAGATTGAGAAACTTCGTTTTTTAATTCCTGTAATTCCAAAACACGGCTGAAAATCATGAAACTTGGCATGGTGTCATGACATGGCACGAACATGCTGCGGTAATTTTTTTTTCCGAATTGGGACAAGCTTCGGTGTAGGCTTCTTGCAAACTGGAGCTTCCCTCAAGAAGGTTCCTGGTTCCAAGAGGGAACGCATGTCACCTCCATGTGCGAAACGACATACGTACACTGCCTTCTCCCGCCTTAATTTTTTTTACACAGGCAGATTAGACCTAATAGATGCTAAATTTTGGAATTATTCCGTGTTCGTTTGGCCTTTTTTATACGTCAGTTGAGTTTCTGGGCATTTAGTATGCATAATTCAAATTTGAACTAAAAGCTCGTGCTCCAGTGCAGCAAAGTTGTTTGAAAAATCACATGTGTGTCCTTGGGTGAATTTCTAGGTCCCATGCAAGAGATGGGAGTGAAATTCAAACATCGGGGCTTCGTGGCTCGGCCGGAATGATTGAGATACTTGGTTTTTTAATTCCTGTAATTCCAAAACACGGCTAAAAATCATGAAACTCGGGATGGTGTCATGACATGGCACGAACATGCCGCGATATTTTTTTTGGCCGAATTGGGACAAGCTTCGGTGTAGGCTTCTTGCAAACCGGAGCTTCCCTCAAGAAGGCTCCTGGTTCCAAGAGGGAACGCGTGTCACCTCCGTGTGCGAAACGACATATGTACACTACCTTCTCCCGCCTTAATTTTTTTACACAGGCAGATTAGACCAAATAGAAGTATCGTGCTAAATTTTGGAATTATTCCGTGTTCGTTTGGCCTTTTTTATACGTCAGTTGAGTTTCTGGGCATTTAGTGTGCATAATTCAAATTTGAACTAAAAGCTCGTGCTCCAGTGCAGCAAAGTTGTTTGAAAAATCACATGTGTGTCCTTGGGTGAATTTCTAGGTCCAATGCAAGAGATGGGAGTGAAATTCAAACATCGGGGCTTCGTGGCTCGGCCGGAAAGATTGAGAAACTTGGTTTTTTAATTCCTGTAATTCCAAAACACGGCTGAAAATCATGAAACTCGGCATGGTGTCATGACATGGCACGAACATGCTGCGGTAATTTTTTTTCCGAATTGGGACAAGCTTCGGTGTAGGCTTCTTGCAAACCGGAGCTTCCCTCAAGAAGGTTCCTGGATCCGAGAGGGAACGCGTGTCACCTCCGTGTGCGAAACGACACACGTACACTGCCTTCTCCCGCCTTAATTTTTTAACATAGGCAGATTAGACCAAATAGAAGTATCATGCTAAATTTTGGAATTATTCCATGTTCCTTTGGCCTTTTTTATACGTCAGTTGAGTTTCTGGGCATTTAGTGTGCATAATTCAAATTTGAACTAAAAGCTCGTGCTCCAGTGCACGAAAGTTGTTTGAAAAATCACATGTGTGTCCTTGCGTGAATTTCTAGGTCCCATGCAAGAGATGGCAGTGAAATTCAAACATCGGGGCTTCGTGGCTCGGCCGGAAAGATTGAGAAACTTGGTTTTTTAATTCCTGTAATTCCAAAACACGGCTGAAAATCATGAAACTCGGCATGGTGTCATGACATGGCACGAACATGCTGTGGTAATTTTTTGGCCGAATTGGGACAAGCTTCGGTGTAGGCTTCTTGCAAACCGGAGCTTCCCTCAAGAAGGTTCCTGGTTCCGAGAGGAACGCGTGTCACCTCCGTGTGCGAAACGACATACGTACACTGCCTTCTCCCGCCTTAATTTTTTTACACAGGCATATTAGACCAAATAGAAGTATCGTGCTAAATTTTGGATTTATACATTAATTTAGTTCATGGGCATTTAGTGTGCATAATTCAAATTTGAACTACAAGCACGTGCTCCAGTGCACCAAAGTTGTTTGAAAAATCACATGTGTGTCCTTGGGTGAATTTCCAGGTCCCATGCAAGAGATGGGAGTGAAATTCAAACATCGGGTTTCATGGCTCGTCCGGAAAGAGTGAGAAACTTGGTTATTTAATTCCTGTAATTCCAAAACACGGCTGAAAATCATGAAACTCGGCATGGTGTCATGACATAGCACGAACATGCTGCGGTCATTTTTTTGGCCGAATTGGGACAAGTTTTGGTGTAGGCTTCTTGCAAACCGGAGCTTCCCTCAAGAAGGCTCCTAGTTCCGAGAGGGAACGCGTGTCACCTCCGTGTGCGAAACGACATACGTACACTGCCTTCTCCCGCCTTAATTTTTTTACACAGGCAAATTAGACCAAGTAGAAGTATCGTGCTAAATTTTAGAATTATTCCTTGCTCGTTTGGCCTTTTTTATATATTAATTGAGTTTCTGGGCATTTAGTGTGCATAATTCAAATTTGAACTACAAGCACCTGCTCCAGTGCACCAAAGTTGTTTGAAAAATCACATGTGTGTTCTTGGGTGAATTTCTAGGTCCCATGGAAGAGATGGGAGTGAAATTCAAACATCTGGGCGTCGTGGCTCGGCCGGAAAGATTGAGAAACTTGGTTTTTGAATTCCTCTAATTCCAAAACACGGCTGAAAATCATGAAACTCGGCACGGTGTCATGACATGGCACGAACATGTTGCGGTAATTTTTTTGGCCGAATTGGGACAAACTTCGGTGTAGGCTTCTTGCAAACCGGAGTTTCCCTCCAGAAGGCTCCTGGTTGCATGTCACCTCCGTGTGCGAAATGACATACGTACACTGCCTTCTCCCGCCTTAATTTTTTTACACAGGAAGATCAGACCAAATATAGGTCTCGTACTAAATTTTCGAATTATTCCGTGTTCGTTTGGCCTTTTCTATACATTAGTTGACTTTCTGGGCATTTAGTGTGCATAATTCAAATTTGAACTGCAAGCACGTGCTCTAGTGCACCAAAGTTGTTTGAAAAATCACATGTGTGTCCTTGGGTGAATTTCTAGGTCCCATGCAAGAGATGGGAGTGAAATTCAAACATCGGGGCTTCGTGGCTCGTCCGCAAAGATTGAGAAACTTGGTTTTTTAATTCCTGTAATTCCAAAACACGGTTGAAAATCATGAAACTCGGCATGGTGTCATGACATGGCACGAACATGCTGCGGTAATTTTTTTGGCCGAATTGGGACAAGCTTTGGTGTAGGCTTCTTGCAAACCGGAGCTTCCCTCAAGAAGGCTCCTCGTTCCGAGAGGGAACGCGTGTCACCTCCGTGTGCGAAACGACATACGTACACTGCCTTCTCCCGCCTTAATTTTTTTACACAGGCAAATTAGACCAAGTAGAAGTATCGTGCTAAATTTTAGAATTATTCCGTGCTCGTTTGGCCTTTTTTATACATTAATTGAGTTTCTGGGCATTTAGTGTGCATAATTCAAATTTGAACTACAAGCACCTACTCCAGTGCACCAAAGTTGTTTGAAAAATTACATGTGTGTCCTTGGGTGAATTTCTAGGTCCAATGCAAGAGATGGGAGTGAAATTCAAACATCTGGGCGTCGTGGCTCGGCCGGAAAGATTGAGAAACTTGGTTTTGAATTCCTCTAATTCCAAAACACGGCTGAAAATCATGAAACTCGGCACGGTGTCAAGACATGACACGAAGATGTTGCGGTAATTTTTTTGGCCGAATTGGGACAAACTTCGGTGTAGGCTTCTTGCAAACCGAAGCTTCCCTCCAGAAGGCTACTGGTTGCGTGTCACCTCCGTGTGCGAAACGACATACGTACACTGCCTTCTCCCGCCTTAATTTTTTTACACAGGAAGATCAGACCAAATATAGGTCTCGTACTAAATTTTCGAATTATTCCGTGTTCGTTTGGCCTTTTCTATACATTAGTTGAGTTTCTGGGCATTTATTGTGCATAATTCAAATTTGAACTGCAAGCACGTGCTCTAGTGCACCAAAGTTGTTTGAAAAATCACATGTGTGTCCTTGGGTGAATTTCTAGGTCCCATGCAAGAGATGGGAGTGAAATTCAAACATCGGGGCTTCGTGGCTCGTCCGGAAAGATTGAGAAACTTGGTTTTTTAATTCTGTAATTCCAAAACACGGCTGAAAATCATGAAACTTGGCATGGTGTCATGACATGGCACGAACATGATGCGGTAATTTTTTGGCCGAATTGGGACAAGCTTCGGTGTAGGCTTCTTGCAAACCGGAGCTTCCCTCAAGAAGGTTCCTGGTTCCGAAAGGTAACGCGTGTCACCTCCGTGTGCGAAACGACATACGTACACTGCCTTCTCCCGCCTTAATTTTTTTACACAGGCAAATTAGACCAAGTAGAAGTATCGTGCTAAATTTTAGAATTATTCCGTGCTCGTTTGGCCTTTTTTATACATTAATTGAGTTTCTGGGCATTTAGTGTGCATAATTCAAATTTGAACTACAAGCACCTGCTCCAGTGCACCAAAGTTGTTTGAAAAATCACATGTGTGTTCTTGGGTGAATTTCTAGGTCCCATGGAAGAGATGGAAGTGAAATTCAAACATCTGGGCGTCGTGGCTCGGCCGAAAAGATTGAGAAACTTGGTTTTTGAATTCCTCTAATTCCAAAACACGGCTGAAAATCATGAAACTCGGCACGGTGTCATGACATGGCACGAACATGTTGCGGTAATTTTTTTGGCCGAATTGGGACAAACTTCGGGGTAGGCTTCTTGCAAACCGGAGTTTCCCTCCAGAAGGCTCCTGGTTGCATGTCACCTCCGTGTGCGAAACGACATACGTACACTGCCTTCTCCCGCCTTAATTTTTTTACACAGGAAGATCAGACCAAATATAGGTCTCGTACTAAGTTTTCGAATTATTCCGTGTTCGTTTGGCCTTTTCTATACATTAGTTGACTTTCTGGGCATTTAGTGTGCATAAGTCAAATTTGAACTGCAAGCACGTGCTCTAGTGCACCAAAGTTGTTTGAAAAATCACATGTGTGTCCTTGGGTGAATTTCTAGGTCCCATGCAAGAGATGGGAGTGAAATTCAAACATCGGGGCTTCGTGGCTCGTCCGGAAAGATTGAGAAACTTGGTTTTTTAATTCCTGTAATTCCAAAACACGGCTGAAAATCATGAAACTCGGCATGGTGTCATGACATGGCACGAACATGCTGCGGTAATTTTTTTGGCCGAATTGGGACAAGCTCTGGTGTAGGCTTCTTGCAAACCGGAGCTTCCCTCAAGAAGGCTCCTCGTTCCGAGAGGGAACGCGTGTCACCTCCGTGTGCGAAACGACATACGTACACTGCCTTCTCCCGCCTTAATTTTTTTACACAGGCAAATTAGACCAAGTATAAGTATCGTGCTAAATTTTAGAATTATTCCGTGCTCGTTTGGCCTTTTTTATACATTAATTGAGTTTCTGGGCATTTAGTGTGCATAATTCAAATTTGAACTACAAGCACCTACTCCAGTGCACCAAAGTTGTTTGAAAAATTACATGTGTGTCCTTGGGTGAATTTCTAGGTCCAATGCAAGAGATGGGAGTGAAATTCAAACATCTGGGCGTCGTGGCTCGGCCGGAAAGATTGAGAAACTTGGTTTTTGAATTCCTCTAATTCCAAAACACGGCTGAAAATCATGAAACTCGGCACGGTGTCATGACATGGCACGAAGATGTTGCGGTAATTTTTTTGGCCGAATTGGGACAAACTTCGGTGTAGGCTTCTTGCAAACCGAAGCTTCCCTCCAGAAGGCTCCTGGTTGCGTGTCACCTCCGTGTGCGAAACGACTTACGTACACTGCCTTCTCCCGCCTTAATTTTTTTACACAGGAAGATCAGACCAAATATAGGTCTCGTACTAAATTTTCGAATTATTCCGTGTTCGTTTGGCCTTTTCTATACATTAGTTGACTTTCTGGGCATTTAGTGTGCATAATTCAAATTTGAACTGCAAGCACGTGCTCTAGTGCACCAAAGTTGTTTGAAAAATCACATGTGTGTCCTTGGGTGAATTTCTAGGTCCCATGCAAGAGATGGGAGTGAAATTCAAACATCGGGGCTTCGTGGCTCATCCGGAAAGATTGAGAAACTTGGTTTTTTAATTCCTGTAATTCCAAAACACGGTTGAAAATCATGAAACTCGGCATGGTGTCATGACATGGCACGAACATGCTGCGGTAATTTTTTGGCCGAATTGGGACAAGCTTCGGTGTAGGCTTCTTGCAAACCGGAGCTTCCCTCAAGAAGGTTCCTGGTTCCGAGAGGTAACGCGTGTCACCTCCGTGTGCGAAACGACATACGTACACTGCCTTCTCCCGCCTTAATTTTTTTACACAGGCAAATTAGACCAAGTAGAAGTATCGTGCTAAATTTTAGAATTATTCCGTGCTCGTTTGGCCTTTTTTATACATTAATTGAGTTTCTGGGCATTTAATGTGCATAATTCAAATTTGAACTACAAGCACCTGCTCCAGTGCACCAAAGTTGTTTGAAAAATCACATGTGTGTCCTTGGGTGAATTTCTAGGTCCCATGAAAGAGATGGGAGTGAAATTCAAACATCTGGGCGTCGTGGCTCGGCCGGAAAGATTGAGAAACTTGGTTTTTGAATTCCACTAATTCCAAAACACGGCTGAAAATCATGAAACTCGGCACGGTGTCATGACATGGCACGAACATGTTGCGGTAATTTTTTTGGCCGAATTGGGAAAAACTTCGGTGTAGGCTTCTTGCAAACCGGAGCTTCCCTCCAGAAGGCTCCTGGTTGCATGTCACCTCCGTGTGCGAAACGACATACGTACACTGCCTTCTCCCGCCTTAATTTTTTTACACAGGAAGATCAGACCAAATATATGTCTCGTACTAAATTTTCGAATTATTCCGTGTTCGTTTGGCCTTTTCTATACGTCAGTTGAGTTTCTGGGCATTTAGTGTGCATAATTCAAATTTGAACTGCAAGCACGTGCTCTAGTGCACCAAAGTTGTTTGAAAAATCACATGTGTGTCCTTGGGTGAATTTCTAGGTCCAATGCAAGAGATGGGAGTGAAATTCAAACATCGGGGCTTCGTGGCTCGTCCGGAAAGATTGAGAAACTTGGTTTTTTTAATTCCTGTAATTCCAAAACACGGCTGAAAATCATGAAACTCGGCATGGTGTCATGACATGGCACGAACATGCTGCGGTAATTTTTTGGCCGAATTGGGACAAGCTTCGGTGTAGGCTTCTTGCAAACCGGAGCTTCCCTCAAGAAGGTTCCTGGTTCCGAGAGGTAACGCGTGTCACCTCCGTGTGCGAAACGACATAGGTACACTGCCTTCTCCTGCCTTATTTTTTTACACAGGCAGATTAGACCAAATAGAAGTATCGTGCTAAATTTTGGAATTATTCCGTGTTAGTTTGGCCTTTTTTATACGTCAGTTGAGTTTCTGGGCATTTAGTGTGCATAATTCAAATTTGAACTAAAAGCTCGTGCTCCAGTGCACCAAAGTTGTTTGAAAAATCACATGTGTGTCCTTGGGTGAATTTCTAGGTCCCATGCAAGAGATGAGAGTGAAATTCAAACATCGGGGCTTCGTGGCTCGGCCGGAAAGATTGAGAAACTTGGTTTTTTAATTCCTGTAATTCCAAAACACGGCTGAAAATCATGAAACTCGGCATGGTGTCATGACATGGCACGAACATGCTGCGGTAATTTTTTTGGCCGAATTGGGACAATCTTCGGTGTAGGCTTCTTGCAAACGGAGCTTCCCTCAAGAAGGTTCCTGGTTCCAAGAGGGAACGCGTGTCACCTCCGTGTGCGAAACGACACACGTACACTGCCTTCTCCCGCCTTCATTTTTTTACACAGGTAGATTGGACCAAATAGAAGTATCGTGCTAAATTTTGGAATTATTCCGTGTTTGTTTGGCCTTTTTATACATTAATTGAGTTCATGGGCTTTTAGTGTGCATAATTCAAATTTGAACTACAAGCACGTGCTCCAGTGCACCAAAGTTGTTTTAAAAACCACATGTGTGTCCTTGGGTGAATTTCTAGGTCCCATGCAAGAGATGGGAGTGAAATTCAAACATCGGGGCTTCATGGCTCGTCCGGAAAGATTGAGAAACTTGGTTTTTTAATTCCAGTAATTCCAAAACACGGCTGAAAATCATGAAACTCGGCATGGTGTCATGACATGGCACGAACATGCTGCGGTAATTTTTTTGGCCGAATTGGGACAAGCTTCGGTGTAGGCTTCTTGCAAACCGGAGCTTCCCTCAAGAAGGTTCCTGGTTCCGAGAGGGTACGCGTGTCACCTCCGTGTGCGAAACGACATACTTACACTGCCTTCTCCCGCCTTAATTTTTTTACACAGGCAGATTAGACCAAATAGAAGTATCGTGCTAAATTTTGGAATTATTCCGTGTTAGTTTGGCCTTTTTTATACGTCAGTTGAGTTTCTGGGCATTTAGTGTGCATAATTCAAATTTGAACTAAAAGCTCGTGCTCCAGTGCACCAAAGTTGTTTGAAAAATCACATGTGTGTCCTTGGGTGAATTTCTAGGTCCAATGCAAGAGATGGGAGTGAAATTCAAACATCGGGGCTTCGTGGCTCGGCCGGAAAGATTGAGAAACTTGGTTTTTTAATTCCTGTAATTCCAAAACACGGCTGAAAATCATGAAACTCGGCATGGTGTCATGACATGGCACGAACATGCTGCGGTAATTTTTTGGCCGAATTGGGACAAGCTTCGGTGTAGGCTTCTTGCAAACCGGAGCTTCCCTCAAGAAGGTTCCTGGTTCCGAGAGGTAACGCGTGTCACCTCCGTGTGCGAAACGACATACGTACACTGCCTTCTCCCGCCTTATTTTTTTACACAGGCAGATTAGACCAAATAGAAGTATCGTGCTAAATTTTGGAATTATTCCGTGTTAGTTTGGCCTTTTTTATACGTCAGTTGAGTTTCTGGGCATTTAGTGTGCATAATTCAAATTTGAACTAAAAGCTCGTGCTCCAGTGCACCAAAGTTGTTTGAAAAATCACATGTGTGTCCTTGGGTGAATTTCTAGGTCCCATGCAAGAGATGAGAGTGAAATTCAAACATCGGGGCTTCGTGGCTCGGCCGGAAAGATTGAGAAACTTGGTTTTTTAATTCCTGTAATTCCAAAACACGGCTGAAAATCATGAAACTCGGCATGGTGTCATGACATGGCACGAACATGCTGCGGTAATTTTTTTGGCCGAATTGGGACAATCTTCGGTGTAGGCTTCTTGCAAACGGAGCTTCCCTCAAGAAGGTTCCTGGTTCCAAAAGGGAACGCGTGTCACCTCTGTGTGCGAAACGACACACGTACACTGCCTTCTCCCGCCTTCATTTTTTTACACGGGCAGATTAGACCAAATAGAAGTATCGTGCTAAATTTTGGAATTATTCCGTGTTCGTTTGGCCTTTTTTATACGCCAGTTGAGTTTCTGGGCATTTAGTGTGCATAATTCAAATTTGAACTAAAAGCTCATGCTCCAGTGCACCAAAGTTGTTTGAAAAATCACATGTGTGTCCTTGGGTGAATTTCTAGGTCCCATGCAAGAGATGGCAGTGAAATTCAAACATCGGGGCTTCGTGGCTCGGCCGGAAAGATTGAGAAACTTGGTTTTTTAATTCCTGTAATTCCAAAACACGGCTGAAAATCATGAAACTCGGCATGGTGTCATGACATGGCACGAACATGCTGCGGTAATTTTTTTGGCCGAATTGGGACAATCTTCGGTGTAGGCTTCTTGCAATCGGAGCTTCCCTCAAGAAGGTTCCTGGTTCCAAGAGGGAACGCGTATCACCTCCGTGTGCGAAACGACACACGTACACTGCCTTCTCCCGCCTTAATTTTTTTACACAGGCAGATTAGACCAAATAGAAGTATCGTGCTAAATTTTGGAATTATTACGTGTTCGTTTGGCCTTTTTTATACGTCAGTTGAGTTTCTGGGCATTTAGTGTGCATAATTCAAATTTGAACTAAAAGCTCGTGCTCCAGTGCACCAAAGTTGTTTGAAAAATCACATGTGTGTCCTTGGGTGAATTTCTAGGTCCAATGCAAGAGATGGGAGTGAAATTCAAACATCGGGGCTTCGTGGCTCGGCCGGAAAGATTGAGAAACTTGGTTTTTTAATTCCTGTAATTCCAAAACACGGCTGAAAATCATGAAACTCGGCATGGTGTCATGACATGGCACGAACATGCTGCGGTAATTTTTTGGCCGAATTGGGACAAGCTTCGGTGTAGGCTTCTTGCAAACCGGAGCTTCCCTCAAGAAGGTTCCTGGTTCCGAGAGGTAATGCGTGTCACCTCCGTGTGCGAAACGACATACGTACACTGCCTTCTCCCGCCTTATTTTTTTACACAGGCAGATTAGACCAAATAGAAGTATCGTGCTAAATTTTGGAATTATTCCGTGTTAGTTTGGCCTTTTTTATACGTCAGTTGAGTTTATGGGCATTTAGTGTGCATAATTCAAATTTGAACTAAAAGCTCGTGCTCCAGTGCACCAAAGTTGTTTGAAAAATCACATGTGTGTCCTTGGGTGAATTTCTAGGTCCCATGCAAGAGATGGGAGTGAAATTCAAACATCGGGGCTTCGTGGCTCGGCCGGAAAGATTGGGAAACTTGTTTTTTTAATTCCTGTAATTCCAAAACACGACTGAAAATCATGAAACTCGGCATGGTGTCATGACACGGCACGAACATGCTGCGGTAATTTTTTTGGCCGAATTGGGACAAGCTTCGGTGTAGGCTTCTTGCAAACCGGAGCTTCCCTCAAGAAGGTTCCTGGTTCCGAGAGGGAACGCGTGTCACCTCCGTGTGCGAAACGACACACGTACACTGCCTTCTCCCGCCTTAATTTTTTTACACAGGCAGATTAGACCAAATAGAAGTATCGTGCTAAATTTTGGAATTATTCCGTGTTTGTTTGGCCTTTTTTATACATTAATTGAGTTCATGGGCTTTTAGTGTGCATAATTCAAATTTGAACTACAAGCACGTGCTCCAGTGCACCAAAGTTGTTTTAAAAACCACATGTGTGTCCTTGGGTGAATTTCTAGGTCCCATGCAAGAGATGGGAGTGAAATTCAAACATCGGGGCTTCATGGCTCGTCCGGAAAGATTGAGAAACTTGGTTTTTTAATTCCTGTAATTCCAAAACACGGCTGAAAATCATGAAACTCGGCATGGTGTCATGACATGGCATGAACATGCTGCGGTAATTTTTTTGGCCGAATTGGGACAAGCTTCGGTGTAGGCTTCTTGCAAACCGGAGCTTCCCTCAAGAAGGTTCCTGGTTCCGAGAGGGAACGCGTGTCACCTCCGTGTGCGAAACGACACACGTACACTGCCTTCTCCCGCCTTAATTTTTTTACATAGGCAGATTAGACCAAATAGAAGTATCGTGCTAAATTTTGGAATTATTCCGTGTTCGTTTGGCCTTTTTTATACGTCAGTTGAGTTTCTGGGCATTTAGTGTGCATAATTCAAATTTGAACTAAAAGCTCGTGCTCCAGTGCACCAAAGTTGTTTTAAAAACCACATGTGTGTCCTTGGGTGAATTTCTAGGTCCCATGCAAGAGATGGCAGTGAAATTCAAACATCGGGGCTTCGTGGCTCGGCCGGAAAGATTGAGAAACTTGGTTTTTTAATTCCTGTAATTCCAAAACACGGCTGAAAATCATGAAACTCGGCATGGTGTCATGACATGGCACGAACATGCTGCGGTAATTTTTTTGGCCGAATTGGGACAATCTTCGGTGTAGGCTTCTTGCAAACGGAGCTTCCCTCAAAAAGGTTCCTGGTTCCAAGAGGGAACGCGTATCACCTCCGTGTGCGAAACGACACACGTACACTGCCTTCTCCCGCCTTAATTTTTTTACATAGGCAGATTAGACCAAATAGAAGTATCGTGCTAAATTTTGGAATTATTCCGTGTTCGTTTGGCCTTTTTTATACGTCAGTTGAGTTTCTGGGCATTTAGTGTGCATAATTCAAATTTGAACTAAAAGCTCGTGCTCCAGTGCACCAAAGTTGTTTGAAAAATCACATGTGTGTCCTTGGGTGAATTTCTAGGTCCAATGCAAGAGATGGGAGTGAAATTCAAACATCGGGGCTTCGTGGCTCGGCCGGAAAGATTGAGAAACTTGGTTTTTTAATTCCTGTAATTCCAAAACACGGCTGAAAATCATGAAACTCGGCATGGTGTCATGACATGGCACGAACATGCTGCGGTAATTTTTTGGCCGAATTGGGACAAGCTTCGGTGTAGCCTTCTTGCAAACCGGAGCTTCCCTCAAGAAGGTTCCTGGTTCCGAGAGGTAACGCGTGTCACCTCCGTGTGCGAAACGACATACGTACACTGCCTTCTCCCGCCTTATTTTTTTACACAGGCAGATTAGACCAAATAGAAGTATCGTGCTAAATTTTGGAATTATTCCGTGTTAGTTTGGCCTTTTTTATACGTCAGTTGAGTTTCTGGGCATTTAGTGTGCATAATTCAAATTTGAACTAAAAGCTCGTGCTCCAGTGCACCAAAGTTGTTTGAAAAATCACATGTGTGTCCTTGGGTGAATTTCTAGGTCCCATGCAAGAGATGGGAGTGAAATTCAAACATCGGGGCTTCGTGGCTCGGCCGGAAAGATTGGGAAACTTGTTTTTTTAATTCCTGTAATTCCAAAACACGACTGAAAATCATGAAACTCGGCATGGTGTCATGACACGGCACGAACATGCTGCGGTAATTTTTTTGGCCGAATTGGGACAAGCTTCGGTGTAGGCTTCTTGCAAACCGGAGCTTCCCTCAAGAAGGTTCCTGGTTCCGAGAGGGAACGCGTGTCACCTCCGTGTGCGAAACGACACACGTACACTGCCTTCTCCCGCCTTAATTTTTTTACACAGGCAGATTAGACCAAATAGAAGTATCGTGCTAAATTTTGGAATTATTCCGTGTTTGTTTGGCCTTTTTTATACATTAATTGAGTTCATGGGCTTTTAGTGTGCATAATTCAAATTTGAACTACAAGCACGTGCTCCAGTGCACCAAAGTTGTTTTAAAAACCACATGTGTGTCCTTGGGTGAATTTCTAGGTCCCATGCAAGAGATGGGAGTGAAATTCAAACATCGGGGCTTCATGGCTCGTCCGGAAAGATTGAGAAACTTGGTTTTTTAATTCCTGTAATTCCAAAACACGGCTGAAAATCATGAAACTCGGCACGGTGTCATGACATGGCACGAACATGCTGCGGTAATGTTTTTGGCCGAATTGGGACAAGCTTCGGTGTAGGCTTCTTGCAAACCGGAGCTTCCCTCCAGAAGGCTCCTGGTTCCGAGAGGGAACGCGTGTGACCTCCGTGTGCGAAACGACATACGTACACTGCCTTCTCCCGCCTTAATTTTTTTACACAGGAAGATCAGACCAAATAGAAGTCTCGTGCCAAATTTTTGAATTATTCCGTGTTCGTTTGGCCTTTTTTATACATTAGTTGAGTTTCTGGGCATTTAGTGTGCATAATTCAAATTTGAACTACAAGCACCTGCTCCAGTGCACCAAAGTTGTTTGAAAAATCACATGTGTGTCCTTGGGTGAATTTCTAGGTCCCATGAAAGAGATGGGAGTGAAATTCAAACATCTCGGCTTCGTGGCTCGTCCGGAAAGATTGAGAAATTTGGTTTTTGAATTCCTGTAATTCCAAAACACGGCTGAAAATGATGAAACTCGGCATGGTGTCATGACATGGCACGAACATGCTGCGGTATTTTTTTTGGCCGAATTGGGACAAGCTTCGGTGTAGGCTTCTTGCAAACCGGAGCTTCCCTCAAGAAGGCTCTTGTCACCTCCGTGACACGAGCCTTCTCCCGCCTTAATTTTTTTACACAGCCAGATTAGACCAAATAGAAGTATCGTGCTAAATTTTGGAATTATTCCGTGTTCGTTTGGCCTTTTTATACATTAATTGAGTTTCTGAGCATTTAGTGTGCATAATTAGAATTTGAACTATAAGCACGTGCTCCGGTGCACCAAAGTTGTCTGAAAAATCACATGTGTGTCCTTGGGTGAATTTCTGGGGCCCATGCAAGAGATGGGAGTGAAATTCAAACATCTGGGCGCCGTGGCTCGACCGGAAAGATTGAGAAACTTGGTTTTTTAATTCCTCTAATTCCAAAACACGGCAGAAAATCATGAAACTCGGCATGGTGTCATGACATGGCACGAACATGCTGCGGTAATTTTTTTGACCGAATTGGGACAAGCTTCGGTGTAGGCTTTTTGCAAACCGGAGCTTCCCTTAAGAAGGCTCCTGGTTCCAAGAGGGAACGCGTGTCACCTGCGTGTGCGAAACGACATACGTACACTGCCTTCTCCCGCCTTAATTTTTTTACACAGGCAGATTAGACCAAATTGAAGTATCGTGCTAAATTTTGGAATTATTCCGTGTTCGTTTGGGTTTTTCTATACATTAATTGAGTTCATGGGCATTTAGTGTGCATAATTCTAATTTGAACTACAAGCACGTGCTCCAGTGCACCAAAGTTGTTTGAAAAAGCACATGTCTGTCCTTGGGTGAATTTCTAGGTCCCATGCAAGAGATGGGAGTGAAATTCAAACATCTGGGCATCGTGGCTCGGCCGGAAAGATTGAGAAACTTGGTTTTTAATTTCTCTAATTCCAAAACACGGCTGAAAATCATGAAACTCGGCATGGTGTCATGACATGGCACGAACATGCAGCGGTAATTTTTTTGGCCGAATTGGGACAAGCTTTGGTGTAGGCTTGTTGCAAACCGGAGCTTCCCTCAAGAAGGCTCCTAGTTCCGAGAGGGAACGCGTGTAACCTCCGTGTGCGAAACGACATACGTACACTGCCTTCTCCCGTCTTAATTTTTTTTACACAGGGAAATTAGACCAAGTAGAAGTATGATGCTAAATTTTAGAATTATTCCGTGCTCGTTTGGCCTTTTTTATACATTAATTGAGTTTCTGGGCATTTAGTGTGCATAATTCAAATTTGAACTACAAGCACGTGCTCCAGTGCACCAAAGTTGTTTGAAAAAGCACATGTGTGTCCTTGGGTGAATTTCTAGGTCCCATGCAAGAGATGGGAGTGAAATTCAAACATCTGGGCGTCGTGGCTCGGCCGGAAAGATTGAGAAACTTGGTTTTTAATTTCTCTAATTCCAAAACACGGTTGAAAATCATGAAACTCGGCATGGTGTCATGACATGGCACGAACATGCTGCGGTAATTTTTTGGCTGAATTGGGACAAGGTTTGGTGTAGGCTTCTTGCCAACCGGAGCTTCCCTCAAGAAGGCTCCTAGTTCCGAGAGGGAACGCGTGTCACCTCCGTGTGCGAAACGACATACGTACACTGCCTTCTCCCGCCTTAATTCTTTTACACAGGCAAATTAGACCAAATAGAAGTATCGTGCTAAAATTTTAAATTATTCCGTGTTCATTTGGTCTTTTTTATACAATAATTGAGTTTCTGGGCATTTAGTCTGCATAATTCAAATTTGAACTACAAGCATGTGCTCCAGTGTACCAAAGTTGTTATAAAAATCACATGTGTGTCCTTGGGTGATTTCTAATTCCCATGCAAGAGATGGGAGTGAAATTCAAACATCCGGTCGTCGTGGCTCGGCCGGAAAGATTGAGAAACTTGGTTTTTTAATTCCTGTAATTCCAAAACACGGCTGAAAATCATGAAACTCGGCATGGTGTCATGACATGGCACGAACATGCTGCGGTAATCCTTTTGGCCGAATTGGGACAAGCTTCGGTGTAGGCTTCTTGCAAACCGGAGCTTCCCTCAAGAAGGCTCCTGGTTCCGAGAGGGAACACGTGTCACCTCCGTGTGCGAAACGATATACGTATACTGCCTTCTCCCGCCTTAATTTTTTTACACAGGCAGATTAGACCCAATAGAAGTCTCGTGCTAAATTTTGGAAATATTCCTTGTTCGTTTGGCCTTTTTTATACATTAGTTGAGTTTCTGCCATTTAGTGTGCATAATTCAAATTTGAACTACAAGCACGTGCTCCAGTGCACCAAAGTTGTTTGAAAAATCACATGTGTGTCCTTGGGTGAATTTCTAGGTCCCATGCAAGACATGGGAGTGAAATTCAAACATCTGGGCTTCGTGGCTCGACCGGAAAGATTGAGAAACTTGGCTTTTTAATTCCCGTAATTCCAAAACACGGCTGAAAATTATGAAACTCGGCATGGTGTCATGACATGGCACGAACATGCTGCGGTAATATTTTTGACCGAGTTGGGACAACCTTCGGTGTAGGCTTCTTGCAAACCGGAGCTTCGCTCAAGAAGGCTCCTGGTTTCGACAGGGAACATGTGGCACCTCCGTGTGCGAAACGACATATGTACACTGCCTTCTCCCGCCTTAATTTTTTTACACAGGCAAATTAGACCAAATAGAAGTATCGTGCTAAATTTTGGAATTATTTCGTGTTTGTTTGGCCTTTTTATACATTAATTGAGTTTCTGGGTATTTAGTGTGCATAATTCAAATTTGAACTACAAGCACCTGCTCCAGTGCACCAAAGTTGTCTGAAAAACACATGTGTGTCCTTGGGTGAATTTCTAGGTCCAATGCAAGAGATGGGAGTGAAATTCAAACATCTGGGCGTCGTGGCTCGGCCGGAAAGATTGAGAAACTTGGTTTTTTAATTCCTCAAATTCCAAAACACGGCTGAAAATAATGAAACTCTGCATGGTGTCATGACATGGCACGAACATGCTGCGGTAATTTTTTTGGCCGAATTGGGACAAGCTTCGGTGTAGGCTTCTTGCAAACCGGAGCTTCCCTCAAGAAGGCTCCTGGTTCTGAGAGGGACCGCGTGTCACCTCCGTGTGCGAAACGACATACGTACACTGCCTTCTCCCGCGTTAATTTTTTTACACGGGCAGATTAGACCAAATAGAAGTATCGTGCTAAATTTTGGAATTATTCCGTGTTCATTTGGCCTTTTTTATAAATTAATTTAGTTTCTGGGCATTTAGTGTGCATAATTAGAATTTGAACTACAAGCACGTGCTCCAGTGCACCAAAGTTGTCTGAGAAATCACATGTGTGTCCTTGGGTGAATTTCTGGGTCCTATGCAAGAGATGGGAGTGAAATTCAAACATCTGGGCTTCGTGGGTCGGCCAGAAAGATTGATAAACTTGGTTTTTTATTTCCTGTAATCCCAAAACACGGCTGAAAATCATGAAACTCGGCATGGTGTCATGACATGGCACGAACATGCTGCGGTAATTGTTTTGGCCGAATTGGGACAAGCTTCGGTGTAGGCTTCTTGCAAACCGGAGCTTCCCTCAAGAAGGCTCGTGGTTCCGAGAGGGAACGTGTCACCTCCGTGTGCGAAACGACATACGTACACTGCCTTCTCCCGCCTTAATTTTTTCACACAGCCAGATTAGACCAAATAGAAGTACCGTGCTAAATTTTGGAATTATTCCGGGATCGTTTCGCCTTTTTTATACATTAATTGAGTTTCTGGGCATTTAATGTGCATAATTCAAATTTGAACTACAAGCACATGCTCCAGTGCACCAAAGTTGTTTGAAAAATCACATGTGTGTCCTTGGGTGAATTTCTAGGTCCCATGCAAGAGATGGGAGTGAAATTCAAACATCTGGGCTTCGTGGCTCGGCCGGAAAGATTGACTTACTTGGTTTTTTAATTCCTATAGTTCCAAAACACGCCTGAAAATCATGAAACTTGGCCTGGTCTCATGACATGGCACCAACATGCAGTGGTAATTTTTCTGTCCGATTTGCGAAGGCCCACACATTAACAATCAACAAAGTCATTTTGGAACAAGTGCTGCCACGTTACAAATCGGAAACACAAGTATTATTGAAACCGTGTGCGTTCGACTTACCAATTACGTGCGGCCACGCGTCCCCTTTTTTAGTGGCTAGGAGGTGCCGTGCGGGTAGCTATTTGAGTACGGGAGGCGTGCGATCAGACCCCTGCACGTGCTCATCGGGAGGAGAGCCCTTTGACCGCTACCCGCCGCGCACCTCCCTCCCAATGTCTCCATTAATGGCGCCCGAGCACCTGTTCTTCGGCGTGGCTATATGTCTAACTAGACTGAGATTTAAGAGAGAGAAATGAAAATTTGAAAAGAAAGTTTTGCACGGATCTTGATGTAAGACCCAGCGGATCTATATAGCATCGACTGCGACTTATAGCAAGCATGATGAATATGAGGACGATGACAGTGGATAATAATTGTCTTACATATTTAGAAACATAATTAAAAAAAGCCACATGCGGCAACGCCCGAAATACACAAGGGCAAAGGAAGAAGGAAGACAACAATCTGGCTCGCTGATCTCTACTTTCTTGATGCGTTACTGCAGGCCGCGGGAACTAGTCTCCGCGGCAAGCGGCGACGAGCTCTTTCTTGTCCTCAAGATGCTGGTTGAGAGCATCTACGGATTCCTCCACCAGCCTTCTGCGCTCGTTGCGCAGCATGGCATTCTCGTCCATAAGTTTCTCGACAATGACGCCAGTCCTCTTCAACAAGGCAGTGGTCTGCTCCTGCTGCTCCGCACTTCCGACGATCTTCGCCCTCAGTAGGTCGCGCTCGGCCAGGAGCTTCGCATTGCTCTCATTTATTGCCGGATGACGTCGGTAGACTGTTCAAACGAGGCTTGCAAGTCATCCTGCAACCTCGCCCACCTGGAGATCTGATCCATCTGCCTAAGGACGAGGGCACGCATGCGCCTGTAAGAGTCCTCGCCTCCCCGTGAGGCATTTTCCCAGGCCGCCACGGCAAGGGAGGACATATCTGCTGCATTCGCGGCGTGGCGAGACATCTCTTCTGCTTCCGCGGCGCAGCTGGACCAGTCTGCTATATCGACGGCGAAGCGGGTCCTCCGTGCTGCTTCGGCGGCGCGGCGGGACCTCTCGGCTGCTACGGCCATGCGGCTGGACATGTTGGCTGCTATCGTGGCAAGGCGGGACATCTCTCGTGCACCCGCTTCCAGGCTCGCCTCTCCCTGGTGGCAATCTCTCGACCCAGAACTCACGGTGGCCATGGCGGACGCAAGGGAACGATGATGAATGACTTGTTTGTTTTTTACTTTTTGTGGATGAGGAGTTGAGGAGGAATGTGCAGTCATCTTGGAGTAGTAGTATTTATAACGGCGTAGTAATACGCTCCTAAGTGGGAAACCGTTTAGGTTTTGATCGGTGTGAGCAGGTTTGCAATTTGGAATGTGATGGGCGCATGCTCAAAATTTACTGACGGTTATAAGTGCGGCACTATTCCCGGAAGGCGTAACGTGGGCACGTTCGCCTTCTCGGCCGCGTACGTGGCGTTTGCACCATGGGGTACACCGCAATAGGCAATCTCAGCACACGTCTTTCAATTAGAATGGGTGTGCCCGTCTAGCGCACACACGTTGATCTATCTAACTGTTTCAGTTTGTTGTGGCTAATCGCAAACGGTTCATCCATGTGAAGTGTATGCCATCAATCGCAGACACTTTGATTGGCTTACCCGTTTCTGTTCTATTGCCTAAACGCAAACAGTTAATCCTTCTGAAGCGTATGCCCTCAATCACACACACCTTGATCTGGCTGACCGTTTCTTTTGTGTTGCCTGATCACAAACAGTTCATCCGAGTGAACCGTATGTTGTATATCGCACACACCTACAACTGGCTGCCCGTTTCTTTTGTGTTGCCTAATCACAAACAGTTCATCCGAGTGAACCGTATGCTCTATATCGCACACGCCTTCATCAGGCTGCCCGTTTCTTTTGTTCCGCCTCATCACAAACAGTTCATTGGACTGAACCGTATGCCCTAGATCGCACACGCAACTAAAATCTGAACCGTGTTTGATGCATCCTCCATTGCAAACGTTTTGCACCTTTTTTGACGGTCTTTTTACATCCCCGTTTGTGATTGATGCATCACACACAGTTTCGTGAAAGGGTCTCTGATTGTAGTGTCGCGTTAGCAGCATCCTGCAGTAGTGAGAGGGGCAGGGCTAGCCCCTAGAACACAAGTTTCGGGGCCTTCTCTAGTTCCCTCTAGTTCTAGTTGTAGTTGATCTAATTAGTGCTAGACCTAGATCCTATAATCCTCATAATTAGTAGCCCAGTGTGGTTCTAATCTTGTCCCTCTAATTCCCTGGCAATGATTAACTCTGGATGGCGAAGCGCTGCCGGATCATGAAGGTTGCATGCTTGCAAGCAAGTAGAGAGGCCGTGCTTTGGGTCTTCGGTTCAAGGGATTGTTCGTGGGCGGTTCGTGGGATCATCCATCGATGGTTCGAAGGACTCCAAGTATGATCTACACCGACATGTTCTTCTTCTGCTGCAACTCGATGACGGTAACAATCATGATCCCAACTCGTAGTGCATCTTCATATTAATCTTGGGTGTGCGTAGGTGCAATTTTTTTGTTTTCTACTACCTTCGCCAACAATGGTATCGGACCAGTTATATGAATAGGTGCAGGTTGCAATCTAGATCACATGTGGATGTGAGGGTTGAAGTTCTTGCTATGCTTCCCACGAGTGTCTCTTCGGTTAAGTTCATCAACAGTATGATGTGGCTTTGTTACAAAGTTTTGACAATCGATCGGCTCTGGGTGTCAACGATCTGCTAACAGTCTTCATCATAGTCGTGAATAGTAACCATCGCGCACACGATAGGGTGCCAAAGATGGATGATCTTCTAGGGGGTCATGCATATTAGACGAAGTTTACTATGGGGCTAGAGATTTTAATTATGTCTCTTCCCTCACACACCTCAAAACTTAATCTAGCATCAAGAATTATCGCCTTCTGTTCTGGACGTAGGTAGCTAATATTATTGATTAAAACTGGTTAATCACATAACAAAGTATGCATGTGTCTGGTATAGCCTTCGTCATGATAATGAGTTTATGTATGAGATGGTTCTTGATATGTCTCTGTCGGTGTACAAAAGTAGGGGCCTTCTGTACCCCTTTACTTGTGCACGGGCAGTTGTAGCCACACCTGCGGTCATGCTTGCCGGGGCAGAGGAAGCAAGGAAATAGACTACCAAAGCGGCGTTGAGACCAGAGGCGCGAAGAGCGAAGGGGCAAGGTGGGTTTCCCCCGGCAAGAGCCTTGCCAGGGACGACCTACGCTGCCCTGGCAAGATCCTTCCAAGGGCAACTTACCCAACACCAGCAAGACCACCACCCTTGAGCCTGAGAGTTCTGACACCATCGACAACATCGGAACCAAGGCTCGGGAGGCGCCTGCATGGTGGCATGCAGATCTTTGTGGAGACTGAACGCTTGCAAGACTAGATGAGAACCAGAAGACGAAGGCCCCTGGCAAGACCCTTGTCGGGGACGCCCACAAGACCCCGGCGAGACCCTTGCCGCGGCCCCGACAAGACCCTTGCCAGGGACATCTGCGGGGCCCCGCACTTACCAAAGCTTCGCTGCCCCATGGCCGTTCCGACACAGCAGCCAGCCTACCAACTAGGCACGCACCTACGTGGCAGCTTGCGGCTTCTAGTCCAACCAGGCAAGCACCTGCGTGGTGGCATGCAGATCTTCGTGAAGACCCTGCCACCGCACCAGCACAGCAGCCAGCCAGCGTGGCGCTGCACGCCTTGTCAGCTCGGACGCGCGTCGAAGCGAGGCGACGCAGTGACAGACAAGACGAGCTTCCTTGCCGTCCACGATAAAGCAAGAGGACACGTCGGCAGCGCATTAAATGCATTTTGTCCTATGATGTCAGGAGATAAACTTGTAGACTGTAGACACTTTCCACCTCCTGTGTGCCGCTGTGGGAGCCCCTTTGACATATAAAAGGAGGCCTGAGGCGTACCGAGGACGGATTCAGACTTTTTGGACTGGGCATGCACCGCAGCTAGTTCAAGATCTCAAGAACACCAAATATACACCAAAGTAGGACTACGGTATTACGCATCGCTTGCGGCCCGAACCTGGATAAAATCCCCCCGCGTTGATCTTCTAAACCCACTCTTTTTAAAGCCCCACGCCCCGGCAACCATAGTAGGGATTCCCTGTGATCCCATAGGTGTCGTTCTCGAACCCCGACATCTTTGGCGCACCAGGTAGGGGGCGCAAGCTGTGAAAATCCGGTTCTGAAGCCAGTTAATCGACTCCTTTGTCGTGATGGCTCGAGAGAAGAAGGTGACGTCGATCAGCCACACTTTGGTGCCGTCAGCTAGGCTAGGCGATGTTGTCCGCAGCCGCGCCAACTGTCCGCGTAGCGACGAAAAAGCTAAGTCACATAGAACCTTGAGCAAATTCCTTTTTAATATAAGGTTATTCTCCTCGAAGAATCTTGCACCTTGTATGGAAAACCTGATCGCAATGGAGCCCTTCCGCTATTGGCAACGCCCTTGTTCTGTTTTGAGTCCGCTTAATAGTTCAGGCAGTTGTGCTGATAAAGGCAGGGTGGCTTGCCCGGCAGCAAGCGCCCCCCAGCTGGCTCCTAAGGATCCGTCCTTCAAAGCGCCATAGCATTGATTTACGTGCCGGCAAACCTATCCAACTAGGCGTAGGGCATGTACATACAAGGAAAGATCAAACAGGAAGATAGCATGCTTCATTTCAAAGTACTGCAGAGTTATATTACATCAATAGTTGCTGCGGTTCTAACATAAGATAAAATTGTCTTGGTCATGAACTCGCAGCGGCGACGAGAAACGGGGTGCCTAGTCCCGGCACTGGCCCTCCACCCTCTTGACTCCGTCGACGCAGCTGATGATGGGCTCGATATGCTCCTCGAGCGCCGCGAGGTCCGTGCCCTCCGGCAAGCTGTAACAGCCTGGATTTTTGCCCTTTTCTTTTTCTTTTGATTTATTTGGTTTTTGTTCTGTTTTTCTTTTTGGAGTGGTTTTGTGGCCTTGCCACCTAGGAAATCATCCTGATTCCCCCTCCCAAGTGGCTCATCATTCTCAAAACCTTGCCAAAATCATGTCACTTCACTGCTTGACCAAACCCTAATTTCTTTTTCTCAGGAATATTCCTTTTTCTATTAAAAGGAATAACCCTGTCTGCCCTAGGTTGTGAAGCAACCTATATTTCTGTCCATCCAAAAATTCCCAAATAATTCTCATAATTTCTTTGGGTCATATCTTGCTCAAATATGCCCAAACTTTCCTGTCCTAGCCCAAGAATAATTCTCCAAAAATTATTCTTCATTTCTGTCCAGTGTGGCTTTCTGTGAAGGAAGTTCCACCTATCCTTTCCTGATTGATCCCAAACCTTTTGGGCATTTTCTTATGTCCAAATAATTTCCTCATGCCAAAATTCAACTTTATTTGCCTAGCCAATCTTCCTCGACAATTTTTCAAACTTTTTGTCAGACAGAAGGCATTGTGAAGGAAGTACTAGCTAGGGTTATCCAAATTAGTTGAAATTTTGTACACTCCTTCATGTGCTCATATTATGACACTCCTCCAAATTTCAGCCTCATCCAATCATCTATGTGAGCACAGGACCAAATCTTTGATTCTGGCAATATTTTCAGGTTGTGAAGCAAGTGCATTTTATATTGCTTCAAAAATCCTGATAAATTACCAGATTGTGCTTCTACCCTTATAACATCTCTCCACCAAATTTGGCACCATTTCATTGATCCATTTGATCACCAAAATTTAATCCAAGTGGTCAGCCAGGATGCTTGTGAAACAAGTACCATTTTGGTGAATCCTTTTTGTATGAAATTTTTACAGCATCATTGTATGACCAAATCATCATCCTATGCCAAATTTCAGCTCAAGTTGATGCTTCATGTGAGTGCATCATGTTGATCTAGTTTTTGACCAGATTTGGCAGTTGCATAGCAACTATATTAAATCTTGATCCAAATCTTCTCAAACTTAACATGATTATAGTCCTTCCTAAGCTAATCACCCCAGACAAACTCTCTGGCTCCAATCCCTTTCCTGTTGATCAGCAGTTCTTGACCAAGTTTACTGCAATAAACTTCGGAGCTCACTTACCATTTAACCAGAGACTTTTTCATCGATCTACCACCGTAGTAGGAACCTCCCCTAGAAGAACTTACCCCAAGAAAACAATTTCCAGCCCATCGCCCCCGCTACATGCCAGTGCATGCGGTGACCGCGTTAATGGCATCACAGTGCGCGCGCTCTGCTGCCGTTGGCCGTGCCCTGGATGGCTTCTTGCTCAGGCCCCTTCCCATCTCGTCATCTTCGCGCGCGTGAGCATGTCCGGCAGATAGCCCGCATCGTCGCCGTTCTCCTGGAACCCTTTCCCCCTCCGTCCGCTTCCTCACCGATGCTCACCGATGAACGCCCACCAGAGCACAGTGCACCGACCGTCGTCTTCCTCCTCGGCCGCTTCTCCCCTGCGTCCCTTGGCCTCCTCTGCCCCGTGAGAGCCTCCACTGTTCCTCCTACATTGTCTACCTCTGACCTCACGAGCATGGGCACACGTCCGCGGCGCCGGACACGCGTCCGCAGAGACGCCAGCTCGCCTCCTCCTCCCTCTGCCTATATAAGGCCACCCGAGCCTTCCCCGAGCATCTCATCGTCATCCCCACACTCCACTATCCCTCCCCAGCCTCTCATCGGAGCCCGAGAACCTCTTCTCGCTTCCAATGGCCGCCGATGGCCTCTGCTCGAATTCGAGCGAGCCAAACATCCCCTCCCTCTCTCTCCACCACCACAGCTCCACCCACTCCCCGGCGCATCTCTCCCTTAGCTCAGTTCGTCTGCGGATCCACCATGGCCTCGGCTCCATCATCACCGACAGCGGTCGTCCGCCGCGGCGAACGCAGCTACCGTTCCCGAGCTCCCCATCGTCTACAACCCCCGGGGTCACCTCCGCCTCGTTCCCCTGCATCCGTGGATAGGTCGGGCGCCACCTGCGATGGCCGGTAGTGCCGGCAGGCCTCATCAGGGCCGGCTCTGCTCCGGCCAGGCGCGGGCGAGAGGAAGGAGATGACGCCGCCGATGCCAGCTCACCAGTGGGACCCGTGGCCCCCATCCGTCAGCGTCCCAGCGTTGACCCCACGCCTTCGCTGACGTGGATAAGTGGAGGCGTATTCCCGTGAATACGTCTCCCGCACACGAAAGCGTACTCTGGTCGTCTTCGGACCGAAATGCGTTTCCTTTCTGGAAAACGTATTTTCTGAGAAGGCGCTTTCTATTTTTTCCGGTTGAGGGCCTGTTTGTAATGATTTTATTACAGGTCGGTCCCTGGCAGAAAAACCCTTATATCCTTTTGCTCGCAACTCCGTTTGAGGTGAATCCAAAGCCCATGTCTCCGTTTCATCGAGCCCGTTTTGTTGGTTTCATTTTCACTATGGTTTGACATACTGGAAATGACCACTTTGCCCTTGCTCGTAAACAGCCCCTCCGATAGAGAACTGTTTCCGGTGATTCTTTCTGCGGCTTCACTGCACTTTCTCCCAGTGATTTCTTCCACCCCAGGCAAGCCACAACCACCATTTGCATGATAACCATGCGGTAGCATTGGTTTTCAACTTGAATCTTTAATAACTGTATGTTTGTTTTGCTACTGCTGTCGTTATTTCGGTTATGCTTATGGATCGGTGCTTACCGTCATGCTTTGTTTTCTTGTACTCTGTTATCATGTTCTACTTGCTAGTATTACTTTCATTTTGGTCATGCTTGATAGTAGTACACGTTGGGTTGGTCATGTTCTTCGGTGCATGACTAACGTCGGTTACCGAGTACCGTTAATATGCATTGTTCCTTGTTGTTAGTTGGTTATGTGTTTGCTCGGTTATGTTATTGATGTGTTCTTGCATGGTACTTATTGTTGATGCTAATGGTCATGTTATACTATGAGTAGTGTTGTACTTATGATATTCATGCTCGTCATTATGCCATGCTCAGTTGGATATGATTCAATGTTGATATGGATGATAGTTATGTTGCACCCCCATGCTTATGTTGATATCATGCTCATGCATTGTAATTGCATCATGTTATTTTATCATGGCTCAGCATATTTGCATTCAAGTTTAATCGGATTAAATTGAACTTGAACAACTGTTGGCTGAGTCATGGTGCCACCTTATCGACCTGACCAGTGCAACCACGCTTGCCTTTATGGGAAGGCCCTAACTGGGTCTATTGTCATGCCTCTCGCCGGTGCCTCCAATGAGGAAAGGTTATGGGCGTGCGGTACCCTGGCCCGGTAAGCAGATATAACCTTGTGTGCCCGTAGTTGGATGATAAGCGCTTTTGTCCCCGTTTGGGACCGTTTTGTTTTGCCACGACGGTGGCCGTTGGTGCCTTTGGTAGGCACGGGGCCACCCAGGACTTATCCCAGATGGGAGTTTGTCGGAGTGGCCGGGAGGGTGTCATGGCAGTAGGACGGTTTTGTCAGAACATCGTTGGTCCACCCGAATGGGAGTGCGAGGCCATGGGTTCCGTGGTGTGGGTACAGTGTACTAACCTCTGCAGAGTGTATAATAAATCTATCGATAGTCGCGCCTGCGGATAAGGGCCCAGTTCATAGTTGGTCACACTATGGGTCAACAGTAATAATAATAACTTGATTAATAACAACCCTGGTTCGATGATGAGATAAGTTGGTTCTGTGATCCGTGGATGATCACCATTTGGTTACGAGGTAACCCGTTGAACCAGAGTGGTTACGTTTGTGATCCGTGAATGATCACCATGGTATCAAGGATACCGAGTTGTTGGATATTCGTGATGTTGTGCGAGAATCATGGGTAAAGATCAAGCTCCTTGTGGTCATTTAATGATTACTACGGTATTGTTTATACCAAGCTTGATTTGATCCTGAGATGATCGTGTGATGTCCGAGGTTGGTAAGTGATGCATGTGATGGTTATGAGGTAACCCGAGAAGAATAAGTGGTGCATATAGTGTCATCATGTTGCATGCTAGTATCATCAGATATATATATGTTCAAGCCATGCTCATATTGTTCTAGTTGTATCATGTTCATGTTGTTCATGCCATGTCATCCTGATGATCTCATGATAATTCCTGCTTAACCTATAATTACCATGCTGTTGTTTGTCTTGAATGCTTCTTGTTATTGTGAGCTTGCAAGTACATTCAATGTACTGACCTGGCGTGTCATGCCAGTTTGCAGGTCATGCCGTGATTGCTTGATTGCTTGTCGTGGTTTCCGTTCGTGCGAGCTAGGATAAGCGTTCCAACCAGAGTCCCTGCGGAGTGGAGTTCACCACCGTCGTCGCTGTTCCGCTGCTAGAAGTTTTTCCACTGCTTCGAGTTGTTCTGCTGCTTGCATAGAGCAACTGAGGATGGCGTAGTGTCGCCGTGCTGATGTTATTCATTGTAATATCGAAGACCTTGTATTCATATTCGTGTAATAATAGAAAGCTGATTTGTTCTATGCTGAGCAGTGTCGTATTCCAGAAGACTTCTCCTCGATCTCTGGGCTGGAATACGGGGCGTTCCGGTTTCTCTGAGCCGGGGTGCCACACAAGCTCTCCAGCGCGTCGGCGAAATCGGCATTGGGGTTCCAGAACGCCACCTTGGTGAGCACCTTGGTCAGAGCGCCCCAGCAGAGCCTCCGGGACTCGTTGGCCAGATAGACAGCTCGATTGGAGTGGAGCTGCTCCAGGGCGTCGAGGACGCCTCGAAGAATAGGGTCAGCCTGGCATTGGGGCTCACGTTCGGCTCCTGGGAGTACCTGACATTCGGCGGGCCCATGACGGCCAGCTTCACGGTGATCCTGCCGGCGACGTCGACGAGGCGGCTGATCCAGAGGTTTACGCCCTTCGCATACTCCTTGTGCTCGGCAGCGTCATCCCTCCGCAACTGCTTCTCGTCCTACAGGGCCTTGTTCACGGTCTCCTCCCAAGCCCCGCCCTCCGAAAGCTCCCCCTCCAGGCCGTCCAGCTTCAACTTCAGATTGTTGATGGAGTTGTTGGCCTCGGAGAGTAGCTTGGGCTTGTCGTGGATGGCGACCTGCGCATCCGCCAGAGTGCGGTTGGCCATGTCCCTCTCCTCCGTCAGCACCGAGACTTTCTTCTTCAGCCCCTCCCGCTCCAGCTCCAGCTCATTCACCTTGCCGGCATGGACTAGGGCCTGAGCATCGAGTGCCTCCTTGTGCCTCCGCTCCAGCTCCTTGGTCCGCTGCGCGACGATCTCCCCGATTTCTTCGTCCTTACCACGGAGTGTGGCGGCAAGCGCCTGCTCACAGGCGGCGAGGTCTTCCTCCTGACTGTTTAGCAGAGCCTGCTGCTGCTACCGAGCAGCCTCGTCCCTGGCGTCCTGCTCCTTCGCCACCTCCTGGGCCTTCTCGATATCGGCCTGCTTCAGGATGAGCTCTCGCTTGCGCTCATCCAGCTCACCCTGGGCAGCCTTCAATTCATCCCAAGCCTCGCCAAACCAGACTTGCGCCTGAGCGACGCGCTCCTCAAAATCTGCCTCCGCCTTGTCCACCACAGTCATCCTGGATCTCACTTTGTCTTGGTGGGCACGGTGGAGCGCTTGGAGCTTCTGGAAGTTGGCGGCCATGGCCCGGAGGAGCTGCTCTTCTTGGGGGCCGCCGCTGCTGGCGCTCGGTTCATCGACAACCTGGAGCCCAGCAGTGGCGAGCGCCTCATCATCAAATACCTCCCCCTCGGTAGGCGCTCTGGTGTATGCCATCCCTGGGAGGCGGACGACCAAGTCATCGCCCACCTTCAGGTACTTGGGAGGCGTGGGGCTGCGGGGGAGGAAGGCTGGTCGTTGGCCACCTCCTTGTCGGCAGGCTTCTTGGCGGCCTCCCCGGCAGCAGCCTTGGCAGCCTCCTCGGCAGCGGCCTTGTCGGCCTCCTCGGCGGCAGCCTTGCCGGCCTCCCCGGCAAGACCCTCGCCGGCTTCCCCGGTGGCGGACTTGGCGGCTTCCTCAGCCGCGATCCTGACGGCCTCGGCCTCGGCGTTCTTGGCGACCTCCCCAATGACGATGTCGATATCCTCCTGGTACATGGAGGGAGGGTCTGGAAATCAGAAAGGAGAACGCAACGAGGCCAAGGCTAAGGTTCAGACGCAAAAAAAGAGAAAAAAGACAGGGACGGAAGGCAGACAGCTTACTCGTGCCGTGCTGCAGAGAAGTGCTTCCCTCCCCGCCAACATCCGTTGGCGGGACGGAACCCCCAGTGCCTGTGCCTGCTTCGTCCTCCTTCTCCGTGCGCGTGGGCTCGGCGGTGTTCACCCTGCCGGGGACGCTCCTCCGGGCGGCGTGGTCGACAAGGGCGGCGTGTCAGGGGCGGCCCTCAGCGGCTCCTCCTGCTGCCGCTCTCCTCCTGCGAGGCCGACGAGGTCAGCACTAAGGATTCATGCCCCAATGCCTGTCGATGAGGAGTGAGTAATGAACTTACATTGGGGGCTGAAGCGGGGGCTGCGTCGAGGGCTGGCATCTGGACTGATCTCCACCACCTCCGGGGCGCGCGAAGTGCTCGCCGGGGGCTTGTCGCCTGTCGAGGCCTTGGCCCTCTTCGCTACCCTCTGGGCCAGCGTCTCCGTGTCGCTGCAAAGACAAGATCAAGTTAGGGGGAACAGTACGGGCTGAGAGTCAGAAATGATGAAGGGCGGGATGCTTACTCCTCCTCCTCCGCCGGCCTCCTCTTCCTCTTCGGGCTGAAGGACCCAAGGTCAAAGTCGACCTCTGGGTCGCTGTCCGAAGGGGGAGGAGAAGGGGATGGGGTCCTCCTCCACTTGGATGAGGAAGAAGCGGCGGCCGCTGCCTTCTTCTTCGCTGCTGCGGTCCTCGTCTAGCGCACGGGCTGCGCTTGGGCCTATTGCCGTTGCGTTGTCCTGTCGGGCCGGACCGGCTCGCCGGAGCTAGCCCGCCACAGGACGCGCCTCCTCCCCGAGGCCGAGGAGTCATCCGCCTCAGTCTCCTCTTCGGTCGACTCCTCGACCACGTCCTCGACGAGGAGAGCCCCGGCACCGGCGCTGTCGGCCTTCCCGGCAGACCCCGCCCATCCGGCGAGCTCTTTCTCTTTTGCGGTCGCGTCGGCCTCGTCCTCCACGGTGCCGATGCTGCTGGCCTCCCTGGCGAGTGCCGCCTCCTCCGCCCTGGCGGCAATGTATGCCAGCTCCGCCTTGGTGGTGTCGCGGATGAGCAGCGGCTCGTCGTGAACATACCTCTCCGACAGGTTGTCGAAGAACTCCTGCACCCGTTCCGCTTCTGGCTCGGCCCAGCCTGGATCCAGGCCGTGCGCGTTGAAGTCCGGCATCATGGCGATGATGTCGGTCTGGCGAGAGTTATTGTTCAACGGGACCACCCCCGCTGGCAACCCAAATAGTGACCCGCCGGCCTTGACGGCCTTGCCGGTCCTCTCGACCCCGCTGTCTTCATTCACCTTGAGCTGAAAGAGCCTCTGGCAAAAGTGGGCATGCCCCAGCACCGTGAAATTGTGCTTCAAGCCAAGGCGGAGCCTCATGATGTCAGCCGCGTTCCTGAAGCCCCAGGCCGGCCTCCCCTTCTTGTGTAGCGGGGCAATCCGGTGGTGGATGAAGTCTGCCCCAATCATCTCAAGAGTGAGCCCAGCCGAGCTGAGGCAGTGGATCCTAGTGGTGGCGACCGTGAGCTTCTTGTCATCGGCGTCGACGTCGCTCTAGTCCTTGTCGTGGACCGACGGTCTCCGACGGACCCGGCAGAACTCTTGCGGGTCTTCCTCCTCAATCCAGCACCATCGGCCCCGCCACTCTTCCCACCTCTCCTTCTGGGCACCCTCCAGGTATGTGCCCCTGTTCTGGTTCCTCGGGATCCAGGTGATGCAGCCGGGGATGGCGCCCCCTGGCTGGATGCGAGGGGTGAAGTAATGCTGGAAGAGCGTAGTGCTGGGATGCACTCCGACGAAGCCCTCACAGAGGTGGGCAAAGAAAGCCATGCACGCCACGGCGTTCGGCGTGAAATCCAGAAGGTGGAAGCCATAGGTGTGCATGACATCATTGAATAAATCAGAGAAGGGGGGGCAGAGCCCGCATGAGAAGTAATCGACGAAGAAGGGGTACCGATTTGGGCCGGCCTCGGCGAAACCGGCGGGGATGATGCGCGTGGCAGGGTTCCCGGACGTCTCCCTTCCCCATAGGGGCCTGAAGTAGTCCCTGAGGATGACCGCGTCGACCGTCGAGGGGAAGAGGGCGCGCTGCGTCTGAAGCGCCGCCAACTCACTCTCCGGCGCCTCCTTCCCTCCGTTGTCTTTAGCCACTCCCTTTCCCTTGCCTGTCTTGGGCGCGATGGCAACTAGGGGGGCGAAGAATCAAGGGAAATGGGGGCGCAGCGGCGGCGAACAAAGGCAAGAGCTTCGGCTCGCGCCTGAGGAAGAAGAAGAGGGGAACAGCGGTTCTGAGATAGGAAAAGGCATGGAGCGTAAATGACCAGTGCGCCTGCGGTTTTTCCTTTTTATGTGGAAGGCGTAGGCCGCCTCTTTACCATTTACCATGACGTGACGCGAGCATGCAGCAACCGCCCCACGCACGACCCCCACGTCACGCATTCAACGCATGTCATGGGGAAGCGCAACTGGCGAAGGAGTTCCGTAGTAAAACTCTGCCACGTGTGCCCGCGCACCGTTCTGGGCCCGGCCCAACAACACTCTGCGCTTATGTGTGGCCCAGGCCCGGGGGCTCCTGTCAATGTACAAAAGTAGGGGCCTTGTGTACCCCTTTACTTGTGCACGGGCAGTTGTAGCCACACCTGCGGCCACGCTTGGCGGGGCAGAGGAAGCAAGGAACAAGACTACCAGAGCGGCGCCAAGACCAGAGGCGCGAAGAGCGAAGGGGCAAGGTGGGTTTCCGCCGGCAAGAGCCTTGCCGGGGACGACCTACGCTGCCCCAGCAAGAGCCTTGCCGGGGCAACTTACCCAAAACCAGCAAGACCGCCACCCTTGATCCTGAGAGTTCCGACACCATCGACAACATCGGAACCAAGGCTGGGGAGGCGCCTGCATGGTGGCATGTAGATCTTTGTGGAGACTGACGACCTGCAAGACTAGATGAGAACCAGAAGACGAAGGCCCCCGGCAAGACCCTTGCCGGGGACGCCCACAAGACCCCGAAGAGACCCTTGCCGGGGCCCCGGCAAGACCCTTGTTGGGGACATCTGCGGGGCCACAACCAGGCCCGCACTTACCAAAGCTTCGCTACCCCATGGCCGTTCCGACGCAGCAGCCAGCCTGCCAACTAGGCAAGCACCTACGTGGTAGCATGCGGCTTCTAGGCCCACCAGGCAAGCACCTACGTGGTGGCATGCAGATCTTCGTGAATACCCTGCCACCGCACCAGCATAGCAGCCAGCCAGCTAGCCAGCGTGGCCCTGCACGCCTCGTTAGCTTGGGCACGCGTCGAAGCGAGGCGAGGTGGTGAAAGACGAGACGGGCTTCCTTGTCGTCCCCGATAAAACAAGAGGACACGTTGGCAGCACATTAAATGTGTTTTGTCCTATGATGTCAGGAGATAAACGTGTACACTGTAGACACTTTCCACCTCCTGTGTACTGCTGTGGCAGCCCCTTTGACATATAAAAGGAGGCCCATGGCGTACCGAGGAGGGATTCGGACTTTTTGGACTAGGCATGCACCGCAGCTAGTTCAAGATCTCAAGAAGACCAAATATACACCAAAGTGGGACTAGGGTATTACGCATCGCTTGCGGCCCGAACCTGGATAAAATTCCCCCGCGTTGATCTTCTAAACCCGCTCTTTTTACAGCCATGCGCCCCGGCAACCATAGTAGGGATTCCCTGTGATCCCATAGGTGTCGTTCTCGAACCCCGACAGTCTCCGTCGTATCTATAATTTTTTATTGTTTCATGCCAATATTATACAACTTTCACATACTTTTGGCAACATTTTATATGATTTATTTGGACTAACCTATTGATCCAGTGCCCAGTGCCAGTTCCTGTTTTTTTCAAGTTTTTTGTATTGCAGAAAATCCATATCAAAGGAAGTCCAAATGCAATAAATTTTTACGGAGAATTATTTTGGAATATTTGTGATTTTTGGTAGTTGGAATCATCGCAAACGGAGGCCCACTAATACGTCTCCAACATATCTAGAATTTTTGATTGTTCCATGCTATTTTATTATCAATCTTGGATGTTTTATAATCATTTTATAGTCATTTTATATCATTTTTTGGTACTAACCTATTGACATAGTGCCAAGTGCGAGTTGTTGTTTTTCCATGTTTTTTACATCGCAGAAAATCAATACCAGACGGAGTCCAAATGCAATGAAACTGCTCGATGATTTTTTATGGACCAAAAGGAAGAAGTTGGGCCCTGGTTGCACCTGGGGGGAGTCCCGAGGAGGGACAACCCACCAGGGCGCGCCAGGAGGCCCAGGTGCGCCCTGGTGGGTTGTGACCACCTCGGGTGCCCCCCATACCGCCTCTTTGCTCTATAAATACCCCAATATTCCAGAAACCCTAGGGGAGTCGACGAAATATTCATCCAGCCACCGCAGAGTCTAGAACCACCAGATCCAATCTAGACACCATCTCGGATGGGGTTCACCACCTCCATTGGTGCCTCTCCACTGATGCGTGGGTACTTCTTTGTAGACCTTCGGGTCCGTAGTTAGTAGCTAGATGGATTTCTCTCTCTCGCTGAATTCTCAATACAATGGTCTCTTGGACATCCATATGATGTAACTCTTTTTGCGGTGTGTTTGTTGGGATCTGATGAACTTTGAGTTTATGATCAGTCATATCTTTTTATATCCATGAAAGTTATTTGAGTTTCTTTGATCTCTTATATGCATGATCTCTTATAGCTTCGTATTTCTTCTCCGATATTTGGGTTTTGTTTGGCCAACTTGATGTATTTATCTTGCAATGGGAAGAGGTGCCCGGTAGTGGGTTCGATCTTACGGTGCTTGATCCCAGTGACAGAAAGGGAACCGACACATATGTATCATTGCTACTAAGGATAAAAAGATGGGATCTATATCTAACACAATAGAAAAACGGATCTTGTCTACATCATGTCATCATTGTTATTGCATTAGTCCATTTTTCCATGAACTTAACACACTAGATGCATGTTGGATAGCGGTCGATGTGTGGAGTAATAGTAGTAGATGTAGGCAGGAGTCGGTCTACTAATCTTGCACGTGATGCCTATGTAATGATCATTGCCTGGATATCGTCATAATTATTTGAGGTTCTATCAATTGCCCAACAGTAATTTGTTTACCCACTGTTTGCTATCTTTCTCGAGAGAAGCCACTAGTGAAACCTAAGGCCCCCGGGTCTTCTTTCTCATATATTTGCTCGCGATCTACTTTTCCGTTGCATTTTTATTCAAATCTATTAGACCAAAAATACAAAAATACTTTGCTGCACTTTATTTATTTGCAATCTATTATTTCAATCTATTACAATTTTCTGGTTTTGTTACCCGAAAGGGATTGACAACCCCGTTAACACGTTGGGTTGCGAGGTGTTGTTATTTGTGTGTAGGTGTTGTTTACGTTGTGTTGCTTGGTTCTCCTACTGGTTCGATAACCTTGGTTTCTTCACTGAGGGAAATACCTACCGTCGCTGTGCTTCATCATCCCTTCCTCTTTGGGGAAATACCGACGTAGTCCTAGCAGACAGGAGCTTTTCTGGCGCTATAGTCAGAGAGCGATCAAAAGGAATTTCTAGCGCCGTTGCCGGGGAGGATCTTCAACATAACCAGGTTCCTAATCACAAATCTCATCTCCTTGCAATTTACATTATTTGCCATTTGCCTCTCGTTTCCCTCTCCCCCACTTCACAAAGATTTGCCGTTTTATTCGCCTCTCTTTCCCGATCGCCATTTTTTCGTCAGATCTATTCTTTGCTTGCAATCATGAGTGATTTCGGTATGGCACCAACAGATGATGGCCTGACTCCTAAGATTGGACGTATAGACAATCTGGATGCTAAAACTTTTATCTTGGGGCAAGGGAACGTTATGGGAAAAGAACGTATCCAAGAATATTTTTAATTGTGTTGGAAATCTAAGTCTTGATGATGCTCCTATACTTAAAACTACTAGATTTTATGTAGATGTTGTTTCAGCACTAGTTCTGAAACTTGAAAGTAAATTTATTCGTGCTCATCCTACCTTGCAAAGATTGTTTTTTGAGCTCCCCGAAATAAAGAATCCTAGGGCTAAAAAGTCGGCCACTCTCATTCTTATGAATGAGTTCGACTACATAATTCAGGAAGCTAGGGAAATCTTTGATTTTTATGGTATGAATCATGAAAAACCAGTGATAGATGAAATTCTTTACAATAGTGACTATGCACTAAGGCATTTTCTTGGGGATAATAAGATCTTTGATTAGAATCTTAAAAAGGAGGTCCCCGTTCTAGATATAATCCAACAAGTTTTTAATAATGTTAATCAACACTACTCTTGGATTGTTGCGGGAAATCAAAGGGGTTATGATGAAAACCAACTAAGGAATGCTAAGGTTTCCATGGATAATATGTTTTATGTTGTGTTTACAAAAACCCCTGATGAAAATACCTCAAAGAAAATTAGGAAGAAGAAGGATGACAAAATTAATTAGATCCTTGGTTTATGCCGCTAAGGGCGTAAAACTATAACGCTTGTTGGGAGGCAACCCAATGAATAAATTTTATTTTTGCTTTTTTGCTTTCTGTTCTTGTGTGTTTACACAATTATGCTATTGTTATGATTGTGTTTTTTGTGTTTTAATTAGTGTTTGTGCCAAGTAGAACCAATAGGATCTTCTTGGGTGATAGTTGTTTGATCTTGCTGAAAAAGACAGAAACTTTGTGATCATGAAAATAATTGTTAAAATTCACCAAAAAGTGATAAAATGCCATTTTTTGCAGAAGATCAATATACAAATTATCCAGGTTGTCCTGGTTTTTCAGAATTTTTGGAGTTCCAGAAGTATTCGAACAAATCAGATTGCTACAGACTGTTTTGTTTTGACAGATTCCATTTTATTTGTGTTGTGTGCTTATTTTGATGGCTCTATGGTTTTCTTTGATGATTTTTTTCCATAGAAAAGTTGGAATACAATAGATAAAATACAAAAACAAAATAAGAATTGGTTTGATACAGCACTTATAGTAGTGATTTATTTTTCTTACACTAACGGATCTCAAGGTTTTGTTGAGTTTTGTGTGATTGAAGTTTTCAAGTTTTGGGTTATCTTACGATGGATGAAAGAAGGATAGAAGAGCCTAAGCTTGGGGATGCCCCGGCATACCAAGCTATTATCCAAGAATGAGCAACCAACTAAGCTTGGGGATGCCCCCGAGTGGCATCCCCTCTTTCTTCTAACGACCATCGGTATTTTACTCGAGGCTATATTTTTATTTGTCACATGATATGTGTTTTGCTTGGAGCGTCTTGTATGATATGTGTCTTTGCTTGTTTTATTTTGTGTTTTAAGTCATCAATCCTTGCTGGATACACCTATTTTAGAGAGCCAAAATTATATCATGACTTGTTAGAATTGCTCTCTATGCTTCACTTAAATCTTTTCTGAGCTAGGACTTGCTCTAGTGCTTCACTTATATCTTTTTTAGCACGGTGTGCTTAGTATTTTTGAAGAAATGCTCTCTTGCTTCACTTAGATTTATCTGAGAGTTAGTAAATTTTTTGAAGAAATTCTCTCTTGCTTCACTTAAATTATTTTGAGAGAAAGAAAAAAAAATTATGCTCATGATCTTCACTTATATTTGTTTGAGCTTATAAAAAGCAACACAAGAAAATTAGTCCCAAAGTGATAGATATCCAAGAAGGATAAAGAAAAAGAAAAAAAATGTCTTGAACATAATTGGACAAAATAAACTTGATCCTTAGTAATAGTTTTGAGATATGATGATGTGATATGTGAGTTATGTTAATGAGTAATTGTGCTCTAGTAAGAATATTGGTGTTAAGGTTTGTGATTCCCTACGCATGCATGAAAGTCAATAATCATGCAATGAAAATTATATGCTACTTGTGGTGCATTATTCGGTGTTAATTATGTTTAATGCTTGCTTATGAGATTATTCGTTTCTTGGTTGGTCGCTTCCCAATCTTTTTCTAGCCTTCACTTTGCATGAAGTATGATCTGTACTTGTGCATCGAAAATCCTTTAAACCAGTTTGCCACATGAGTCCACTATATCTACCTATATGCGGTATTCTTTTGCCGTTCTAAGCAAATTTGCATGTGCCATCTCTAATTTTCAAAATAAACTTCTCTTTTGTGTGTTTGTTTCGCTCGCGGAATGGTAACGGGTGGCTAATATTTTCCATGCTGGACGTGTTATTCTCAAGATCAGTGTTTATTCACTTGTCATTGCACAAGAGTAAGGCAAAGGTCTTAGGGATGCCCAGTCCGGAAATGCAAAAATGAATTTAATTTATGTTGTCAAATAATAAATTCCTTGGAAAGTGTTGTTATGGAGGGCACCCGTGGATACGGTTAGCCATGGAAAGTGAAAGTATGGTAGAAAAAGGAATAAACTTTATTTTCTCTTTGGGAACCGCCTATGGCATATCTAGCATGGAAAGTGTTGGGAACTCTGAGTCGTTTCCGTTGGTGGGATGGATACACCTCCCAAAATGTTTTTATCTCTTATATTTTCACTTTGAGCTCTGGCACCTCTACAAATCCCTACGTCCCTCTGCGAAGGGCCTTTCTTTTACTTTATGATTTTTTTTTTGAATTTTGAGTCTCCATCTTCTCTCATAAAAGCACCAACTAGGAGGCAATATGATCGTACTTAAGTATTGGGTGTAACTAATATTCGAGTGTGTTTCATGAATGGATAAATGTTTGAGCTTGATGGGCTAGGGATAACTTATTTTAGCGTTGATATTTTGAAAGACATGGTTGCTTGTTGATATGCTTGAGTATCTAAATTATTATGTCAAAACTAGACTATTGCTTTGAATCACATAAAAGTCCAAATGTCCATGCTATAAAGAAAATAATATGATATGACATGATAGACAGCATTCCACATCAAAAAATCTGTTTTTATCACTTACCTACTCGAGGACGAGCAGGAGTTAAGCTTGGGGATGCTGATACGTCTCCAATGTATCTATAATTTTTGATTGTTCCATGCTGTTTTATTATCAATCTTGGATATTTTATAATCATTTTATATCTTTTTTTGGTACTAACCTATTGACATAGTGCCAAGTGCCAGTTGTTGTTTTTTCCATGTTTTTTACATCGCAGAAAATCAATACCAGACGGAGTCCAAATGCAACGAAACTTCACGATGATTTTTTATGGACCAAAAGGAAGAACTTGGGCCCTGGTTGCACCTGGGGGAGTCCCGAGGAGGGGACAACCCACCAGGGCGCTCCAGGAGGCCCAGGCGCGCCCTGGTGGGTTGTGCCTACCTCGGGTGCCCCCTGGACCGCCTCTTTGCTCTACAAATATCCCAATATTCTCGAAACCCTAGGGAAGTCGACGAAATATTCATCCAGCCGCCGCAGAGTCCAGAACCACCAGATCCAATCTAGACACCATCTCGGATGGGGTTCACCACCTCCATTGGTGCCTGTCCGATGATGCGTGAGTAGTTGTTTGTAGATCTTCGGGTCCGTAGTTAGTAGCTAGATGGCTTTCTCTCTCTCGCTGAATTCTCAATACAATGGTCTCTTGGAGATCCATATGATGTAACTCTTTTTGCGGTGTGTTTGTTGGGATCCGATGAACTTTGAGTTTATGATCAGTCATATCTTTTTATATCCATGAAAGTTATTTGGGTTTCTTTGATCTCTTATATGCATGATCTCTTATAGCCTCGTATTTCTTCTCCGATATTTGGGTTTTGTTTGGCCAACTTGATCTATTTATCTTGCAATGGGAAGAGGTGCCGGTAGTGGGTTCGATCTTACGGTGCTTGATCCCAGTGACACAAAGGGAACCGACACGTATGTATCGTTGCTACTAAGGATAAAAAGATGGGATCTATATCTAATGCAATAGATAAATAGATCTTGTCTACATCATGTCATCGTTCTTATTGCATTACTCCGTTTTTCCATGAACTTAATACACTAGATGCATGTTGGATAGCGGTCGATGTGTGGAGTAATAGTAGTAGATGCAGGCAGGATTCGGTCTACTAATCTTGGACGTGATACCTATGTAATGATCATTGCCTAGATATCTTCATAATTATTTGAGGTTCTATCAATTGCCCAACAGTAATTTGTTTACCCACTGTTGTCTATCTTTATCGAGAGAAGCCACCACTACAAAAAAATACACTTCCGTGATGATACGTGTTTGTCACAGTAGGTCGCATTTTTGTCATGCATGTACATCCATGACAAATTTATGACAGAATCAATATAGTCATACCTGTGCTGTCGTAGAAGTGTTCCATGACATTACCAAAATTATCATCACGGAAGTGTCCACTTCCATGACGATAAATCGCGCATCACAGAAGTGCTTTCGTCAAGGGTGACCGACATGTGGCATCCACCGTAGCGGAACGCCGTTAAGCTATCGGGTCCGGTTTTGGATCCGATAACCCGTTAACAGCCCCGGCCAATGGGGATTTTCCACGTGTAAAATCATCATTGGCTGGAGGAAACACGTGTCGGCTCACCGTTGGGACAGATGTCATCCACGCATTGGACAGAAAGCGCCTATGATACGTTGACATGTGGCACGGCCCAACAGAGGCCCATTCATGTGAAAAGTCCGACCCGTTTGACTTGGTCAAAAGGTGGCGGGCCGGCCCACGGCAAGCCTGTTAACGGCATGTTCGCATATAGCCCATTTACAGCCCGCTAACCCAGGGCCCGTTTACGGCCTAACCGAATTAGGCCCAGTAGCATCATCTGGGCCGTCCAATATAATTCCAGCCCGTTTTAACTTCCGGCCCATGTATGGCCCATGATGTCTTTCGGCCCATATGAGGCCCTTATTACTCTCGGCCCATTAACGGCCCGTGGTAAAACTGGCCCGTAATGAATAGTGTATCACTTTATACCCATTAACGGCCCGTGGTGAAACTGGCCCGTAATGAACAGTGTATCACTTTATACCCATTAATGGCCCATTATTCCGTTGGGCCGTTTCCAGCCCATGTTATCTTTCGGCCTTCTCGGGGCCCATTTATTCTTGGGCTCATTTCCACATTCGTTTACTTACGGCCCGTTACTGTCATTTTCTGCTTGTGGGCCAAATTCAGTCCGTGGTTACAGTCGGCCCGTTTGTGGCCCGTTAATACGTTGGGCCGTTTTCATAGCGTCATCAAAATACGGCGATTAACGATGGCCCGTTATGGTCGGCCCATGAACGGACGATTTCAACTCTAGCCCATTTACGGCCATAATGTGGGATGTTATTGGCCCATGTTTGGCCAACCGATCATAAGCCCGTAGAAGGCCCATTGATGATACGGCCCATAGAAGCCCCATTGTGTCTACGGCCCGTATAAGGCCCATTGTTTCTACGCCACGTAGAAGGCCCATTGTTTCTACGCCCTGTAGGAGGCCCATGTTAACTACAGCCGGTGGGCATCAAAGTTCGCCACCAGTGCAAATATAGGGAACACCCTACACTATACAAAAATGGCTTGCTGTTTTCGTCAGCCGGTAGCTACACGTTAAGAACAAATTTTGTATCGCACCAAAACAAATTACAACTATAAAACAAAAGGAAGGTTAGCATAAATGTTAACCGTCTAGCATATAAATGCACCACCAGAAGTTCAGAAGCTCAGTTCATTTGACCTGATTGTTATGTTTTCATGCTGTATTGTCCGATGGAGCACCATAACCTTCGCCTTCAGTTCTCCTAGACTCCTGAACCACATAGCAAATGTCTGATAGTCTGGTTTCAAAACCATGCATATCTTGACAACATCGAACAATGTCTCTCCTTGTTCCACAAAGGGTCTCTGTTAGGGAATGGAGTTGTGTCTGGAGCGCAGATACAACATTGTTTTGAGCTTGCATATCTTGATCATGAGGCAGTTTGGACGAGATTGCCTTAACAACCAACCTAGTATTATGCAGGAACGTGCTTTTGGCACTGTTAGTGGACAGGTACTGACCCACTACAGCAAGAGCTGACATTGCGGTTATAGTTGCCTCGCCACCTTCAGAAGGTGGCGGTTCCACCATTTTTTCCATAGCTCGCTGAAAAGTTGTGGTTTTACATTAGTAGTACCAGAACAGAAGATATTAAGGAGGCAGCAAAACCAAACAAAATAGCTTTGGTCTATATAGAACTTATTCTGGTGAACCCATGTAAAATAATAGTTGTATTTTATTGCTAAGTACATAATAAAACCAGGTTCCAAACATATGACCATGTACCATCGCTAATGTATTGTCTATTTCTTCACATTGTATTGAGGGCTAAGGATAAAGAGACGAAGTTTATAATACGGTAAGCATAGTATGACATCATTCATATCACAAAACAACTGAGAACAAACAAACAGGCAATTGTAACGTTGTGTGGGCAAGTCCAGCACGGAACTAGATTACAGGTCAAGATCAAAGGAACATCACTCCTCTCTTTTAAACCTTGTAAGGTGCAATGATACGCTAAGACAATTGTGTATAAAATTAAAAAGAGTAATAGACATTGGTTGCAAACCATGCAGTTCAAGGAACAAGTCAGAGTAAGTAGTAGTTAAAAGGCATGAGGATTAAGGACTTACAACAACGGCTTTGACTGGTGTAGTCATGCCCTTCTTCTTGTTGGTGTGACAGTCCTTGAAGATTTCCACAGCATTTGGTTCAGGTACTTTTTGGTCCTTGCGGGCTTTCCTCTGCATTTGGAACAAGTCAATATAGATCTGATAATATGGTACAGCGAAAAGAGTGAAACAGCAGCTAATTACAAGAGCCTCGCAGTGTGCAATATAGCTACGAGATCCTGTCGTTTGTTGGAATTTCATTTTCGTACGGTTGGCCTTGTTCTTTGAATAGTTCACCTACAAGGAGATAGATTTGTGTGGCACGTGCGTAAATAGGACTTCAACATGTGATCTGATGACATATATATAATGTACCTGATACTTCGGATCGAACCAGTGTTTAACGAGGCCTCTCCAGTCTTCATCAGATATATTTTCCACTGGAGATGTTTGGGCAAGTTCACTGTTAGCCTTGCCTTCAAAGTGAGTTTTCCTCAAGTCATACCGATACTATGCAGAGCAGACTTGAAAACATGGGTGCAAGCTTGTTTGGTTGCATCATCTTGGCTATCCAACTTGAACCTCATCTGTTGAAAATTATGGGAGTCTCATTATCAGCAACCTAGAAAGTATTGGACAGAGCAAGACGATATTACTAGTTTCCATACATAACCATACTTACAGATAAGGTGTTGAACTGGGTTTCGTCTTTGTCATTCCTGTACTGAATCCATGTTGGGAGGATACGTACATGACACCTAACAGCAACCGCTGCCTCTGATACCAACTTGGCTGACTCTGTAGCATCATGTGGCCTTTTTAAACCTGCCTCAAAACGGATCACCATTCTTCCTCCTCTAGATTTAGTTAACGTATCGATCATTATCCCTGATGTTTGTTTCCTCTTGCGCCTAGGTGCTAGTCCAACAACAAACATAGGAAGTGTTAGTGTACATCAAACTGTGAGATTACATATAAAGAAGCATGCAACTGTAACTTGACTCCAACAACTACCTTCTTGTTGTTGAAGCTCACAAAGTTCATCTGATCTTGCCAACTCATCTTGTGTCAAGAGTGCTTCGGAAGTAGTGTCAGGTGGCAAGGGAGCTTGGGAACGTGCTGCTAGCTGAGTTGATGAACGAGTAAATCGTGCAGCTGGTGGTACTATGGAAGGTGTTGCAACAACTAGGGTTGTCTCTGCTTGTTTGGTGGTAGCTATTTGTTTCTGTTTGGCTTGTTCTGCAGCTCGTGTAGCATGGGATACCCTGTTGGTACAATTTTCCACTGGACTTTGACCTTCTATTGCACCATCAGTACCAGAAGAATCTGTAGGATTGTTGCGCTTCCCTTTCCCTGTCGTTCTGTCTTGCTTCCTCTTTCTCTGTGCCATGTTAAGTCAAGCCAACAAGAAAAACGAATAACAATTTAGTTCTTCAAAACAAATGTACCTTGATGTAAGAACATGGTGTGATAGACAGATATTGTATGTTCTAGAAACAGGAACACGTGTCTTAGTCACAAGTATAATGTCTAAAGTAACCAGATGCAATTCAACAAAATTAGAAGCAATACAAGCTAGACATCATACATAACATGCAACCACATATAACAGTGCCAAGTTAGAGGGAGCACCTTTGATGGTGCACTAGGGGAGACGTGCTCATCACCAACACAGCTACATTGAGTGTCTATGCATGTGTTGTCTTGGAAAGCATCTTGGGGGGATGGAGGAGTAGAATCTGTAGAGGCCCTCCATTTGGAAGGAGCACCTTCATCCGCTGCCTTGCTAACTTCCTTCCGCTTTATTGATTTTGAATTGTCAAGTAAAACCGACAAGAAAAAGCAATAAAATTCACTCTTCAGAACTCATTCGTGCATGATACTGACAATCACTATTCTGATGTAAGGGAAACACATGATTCCAGGATGGAATAATACGAAAAATAGGACGGCATGGCATATTCACAACTATTTGTGTAAACTAAGCAGAAACCATTTCACCAAATAAGAAGCAATACAAGCTAGACACCACGTGAAAGATGCAACCAATATGACTCTGCCAAGTTAAAAGTGTCCCATCATAAATGGCATTTCAACAAATTAGAAGCAACGCATGCTATAAATCATATCAAAGATGCAACTAATATCACACTGCATATACTGAAGGTGTCTCGTCATATTGATTTATGCGGGATACAAAAAACAATAGTTTTATGTGAGGACATGCTTAATAGACAGATGTACTTCTATACCTATTAATAAAGCAAGGTGTGTTTCTCCAATTTTTTCATCCGTTCACCATCGAAAAGATTTTTGTTCTATCCAATGTGGTACTAAATTTTTGTGCGTCCATCTGTTAGAAAAGAAAAACAGTTTTGTTCCGAAATTTGTACGTGGGCCGCACATGCTTCGGCCCAGGAAAGAAAGCCCGTTTCTTTCCTGCCCGTTCATGTGAAAAAACATTATTTACCGCACAGGGCGGCAAATAGTTCAAATTACGCACATGGCACCAAAATTGGGTCAGCCTGTTTTCGTTTTTTCTCTATTCTGTTTCTGTTTTTATTTTCCTTTTTTCCTTTTATTCTTCTTTTTTATATTTTTCTTTCCAAGTTTATTTTTCTTTTTCTATTTTTTCATAAATTCTAATTTTCATTTTTTTCAGAATTCCTTTTTTGTTTAAATTTTCATAAAATCAGCAGAATTCAAAATTTTGCACCAATTTTGAAATATGTTTGGATATTTAAATTTTTTATACTCATTCCCTTTTTTTCAAAACTAAAAAAATGTTCGAATTTTTAAAAAGTGTTTACATTCTCCAAAATGGTTTGAGATTTTCAAAATAAATTGTATTTTAGAAAATGATACAAATTCGAAAATATTCATGCTTATTGAAGTGTTCACAAATTTAAAGTATTGTTTGTGTTTGAAAAACACGTTTAGATTTTTTTTCAATGTTCAAAACATGTTTCCATTTTCACAAATTAAAAAAAAATTGTTTTCTTAAAAGGAGGTTCATGTTTTCAAAACATGTTTGTGAATTTTAAAAAACCATTTCAAGTTTTGTTCATATTTTTCCAAATTTAATGAAAATTTCAAAAACAATGCTTGCATTTTTTTAGAAAAAGAATCAGGATTTAAAAAATTGTTCATATTTCGAAGAATAATCAGAATTTCATAATTTTTACTTTATTTTTTGAAAATCTCAAAAAGATAAAACAATGAAAAAATGTTTCGAATGTTACGCTACATTATGTTCTTAAACATTCGTTTTGGCCATTTTTTAGCAGGACCTGTTTGTTCAAATGGCTATCAGCACGTGTTCGAGATATTGAGGTCATGAGTCTAATCTTTCAACTCAACGGTTGTTTTCGATTTTTATTCGTGTCTTACAAACACACGTCGTTTTGGTTAACTGCCAGTGGCCTAACCCGGACACGAACTGTTGTGCATTCCACTTGCCATTCGACGATAAAAGAGAATATGTTGGTTGGCTATAATTAAAAAAATTGTAGGCACATGCCAATAAAAGAGGATATGTTGGTTTGGCTCTGATTAAAAAAATGTAGGCAAGTAAGCGCTAAAATAATTAAAGAAAATACACCTGGTAAAGCAGAGACTACCTGGTTATGCGCCGATTATGGCAATGAAATGGGATTCACTAAATTAGTAATCCATCCGGTTACGCCATCGTAGGAGAGTGTCATCGAAACAACTATGCCCCAAAGGTCACCGTGCAGCCACAAAATGAGGAGGCAACCATAACCTAAACACGGAGGCGGATCCGGAGGAAAAAAAGGCGTGAGTTGAGTGGTGCCCACCACAACGTCCAACCCCACCAGTATGAAGATCTCGCGGGCCAAACATGACCCGTGGGAACACCGCAACTCCTCCTATGTCACCCCACCGCCGCGGAGACCATTTTGATGGACACATCAATTACCTCTCTCGATTCTTCTTGCAAAAAAATATCCCGTTGCAACGCACGGGCATATGTGCTAGTATGTACTAAATATAGGAAGGCATGTCACATTAACAGGTATAATGTATAAGCTAAGCAGAATAGCACATGCAGTTTAACCAGATTGGAAGAATTACAATCTAGACACCATATGCAACATGCAACCACATATCACGCTGCCAAGTTAGAGCAAGCACCTGCGATGCTAGTGTAGGGGAAATGCGGCAATCAACTACAGAGCTACGTTCACTATCTTCATCTAGCCTTGTTGTTTCTTGAGAATCATGTCGGGAGGCTGACGCTGCATTCTTTAAATGAGGAGTAATCCACTTGCCTGACCGCCTCATCATAAGTGATTAATGAGGGATACACAAGAACATTAGTTTGATGTAAGAACATGGTTAATACACAGATGTACTAGTATGTACCAAAAACAAAAAGGCGTGTCATGTTCAAAGGTATAATGTGTAAGCTAAGCAGATGCAATTTAACCAAATTGGAAGCAATACAAGCTAGACATCCGGCTGGAGCGGTGAGCATGATCATCTAGGGCCTGAGAGCCTGGTGGGAGGCGGGCTGCTTCGCCACCATCGCGGCTTTTTAGTTGGCTTCCAGGTGATGCCTCTCTTTGTTGGGCTTGTCACTGGCTCGGCCAATGCCCTGACTAGCTATTTGTCTTCTGGTGCTCACGGGATGGTGGTTCATGTAAAAAATATCTTTCCTTATCTTAGTAAAGACCGACTTCGGTCTTTTGAATACAAGCTAGACACCATATGCAACATGCAACCACATATGACACCGCGAAGTTAAAGAAAGCACCTGGGATGGTGGTTCATAGCGAGCGAGATCATCAACTCCAGAGCTACTTTTACCGTCTCCATCTACTGACACTGCACCCTTTATAATGCTGAAACGTGTCTTGCCTAAGCCCGAAGAAATCTGGAGTTGCTTCTCTCTTTTATTTTGTGCTTCTATTAACTGATTGGCAGAGTCTGAAATACCCATGCATAAAAAAACAATAGTGAGAGTATGGGTGAAGTGTGTGCAGAACTAAAGCACTGTAAAAGTAGCAGATAGCAGGTGGCTGAAAAATAAATGACAAGAGACATATGATAGCTCTACAACATTCTACTCCGTATGATTTTGTAATATATGAGCACAGGGATGGCTGGGAAATGCAGGTACTCCTCCAGCACACCACCACATGTGGTCATGTCAAGATAACAGTCGACTGAAAATAAATAGGTCAGTCGATTTTTTTAATGAACCATCCGATCTATAAGGAATGGGCAGATGGCCTTCGTCTACCTCCCGCCAGTCACTGTTGACGATCTTTCTCGAACCGCCAGCGACCACCAGCCCAGACCCCTGCCTCCGCCGCCCCGCCCTCCCCTCGACCTCACACCACCGTCGTGCTTGCCAGCGCCCCCCAGGCCATCCCTTTAATCCTGGCCGACCTCCAGATCGGGCGCCAGTAGCTCTAGGCCCCACACGCCCCTAAGATAAACACCGAGGCGCTTCTTCCCCGGCGTAATAGGCGGACTAGCGCCTGTTACGCCGGGGAATGATTCCGTTAATTGGGAATCAACTGACTAGGAATTGAAATTCAGGGGGGATGACGGACCTCTAGCTAAGGTGAAATAGTATATGAGGAGAAACCTTGTGCATCGCGAGTTACTAGGAACATCTAGTATCAAAAAGAAGCGGTAAACTAGTGTCTTCTGTGGGATGAATACCGTGCAAGCAGACACGTAAGATTTGCACGAATAAGGGAAGAGGAGTACCATTTTCGGTTGCCGGTGTGGTCCCCTCCACATGTCGCGTCGATCTTCTTTTTACCGGGGAAACCGATGTTCTGGAGGGTGCATGCTTGGACGAACCCATGGAAAAATTGTTGACTGTGTTGCCGTGGTCGTATGTTGGCAGAGGGGAAGCAGATCCGAGGCGGCGAAGGATGGCATAGCAGGAACATCTCCGGTGCGGTGGAGGGTGGCGAAGTTGGAGCGGCTGCGGTGAGGCGCAGGACGGCGTGGTTGAACTGGCTCGGGTACGGACGGCTCGGCCTCGGCTTCAACTACTAGCCGTGGAGGGCGTTGCGGTTGAGGTTGCGGTGGACGACGACGTCGAGGTATCGGCTCCGGCATGATGGAGGAAGGCGGCGGTTGATGGGTGGAATGGGGTGGCGGACGGAGGACGCCGGGGTTTCGCGGCTGCTGGAGAGGTAGTTTTTGCGCCCACGGAGTACGAATGGGGAATCGGACGGGTGGGCAGGGGAAGAGGGGGGAGAACCATGTTTCGGTCTGGGACGCGCTTGTTTTTGGCTTTTTTGAACAGAAGATGGGACACGCTTGTTTGAAATTTGGGGAAAGTACAAACTTTGCCCCCCTCTTAAAAATTTTGAACCTACTGCGGGTCGGGGGTAGGATGGTAATCCCAGGTCCCAAATAGTGGGCGGGAGCGATTTCGGCCGCGCGCATGTGTGCTTAGGCGGCCATTGTGTATGAATGTTTTTCGAGGCGGTTGCGTGGCGTCTAGATGAAGCTACAAACCTACCCCGGTTTAGACCTTTGGACGTCGGGCCGGTAGGTTTCACCGGTCGGAGTTATTAGAAAAGTAATTTCCTTGTACTACCAAACATTGGTCTCACGCGGTTTCGGGCAAGTAGAGGCTCTTTTGGCGCTTCGTTCGAAATTTTGAAACACAAGCATTCACATTTAGAGTACTCTTGAACTTTCAGGGTTGACCTAAATAGACAACGTTAAATTTGACCTTGTATGTTTGAAAACCTCATTAAACTATCCGCTTCTTTTTGAAATTTTGACACTTGAAAATCCTATAACTACGATTATTTTGGAATGGAGGAGCTAAATTAGAATCTATTTTGTACATGACTACATATGCTATTATGTACAAAATCAGAGCAAAGATTGGTGCCCCCATAATTTAGGTATGATTTACAAATGCCATGATATCAAATTCAAATAATTGAATGGACTTGATGTTGAATTTGATTTTTTAAAACCACCTTAAGTTGAATTCAAATGTATGCTAGTTCATAGGTAGCTATTATAATGTTCATTGTGTAACTTTCGTATGTATAATGTGCTTTACACACACAACATGAACTATACTCACGTTTATATTCGATTGCTAAAGCGATGCATTGTCTGGACTTCAAAATACTAACTATGTGGATCAATTGTGTCGAATAATAACATAGACATGCTCAAATTCGATAGAATCTAGATGTCTGATGGATCAATGACCGTTCCTTACGCGAATGGCAAATATCATGATCCCATCCTAATATTTGGATACAATTTATATCTTTAATCAATGTGGACAGTAGTCTTGTACGTGTAGTTTCAGTCTCCATCGGTGGTCTCTCACACATGCTCACGCACTCTCTGCCGAGGTGTCTTTCTCGCACACATGCTCTCGATATAACCCTCCCTCCCTCTCGTAACCATTTACGACTGTTTTCACTAACCTTTATCACAAGCACTCTTCCTCTCGCAAGCATACACATGCACAATCCCCATCGACCCTTTCTATATACATAGACCTGCCTACGTGTCTCCTATACGCACATTATCTTTAGGCCTGTCTCCCACGCATTGTCTCACACCTCTCTTCCTAATCGACGAGTATGATTCTAGCAGAGCATTCTGTAGGATGCCCCTTAAAGTTAGGTTGGATGAATAGTAATATCAGAGATAAGGGGGTTACCTTAGTCCGAGAACCTAGGGTTACAAATCCTAGCCGGCTTTGTCAATGGACATAGAGTCCTTCACAATTATGCTATCTTTGTCTTGTACGACTAGTCATCCATGGGTCTCCCTAAATGCGTCATGGGCCGACCAATGTGACGCAGGACGGAACAGAACGAAGGGCATCACCTCGACCCACCGGACCTCACGCGGTGACACACCCTCTGCCCCCATGTCTCGTTATCTTCTCACACCCACACATACCAACACAGACACCACACACAAAAAATATATTCTCCTGGTGCCTCTATCCACTCCCCCCTTGCATATACACACTCAAGGGAATCTCTCGCCGTGACTTCATATTCGTCTCTCTCTCTAGACCACTCTCATTTCTCGTGCTATCTCTCCCACGCCCCCCCTGTCGGCCCCTCTATCCATGCCTCTCTCGAATACGTAATACGCACACATACCTCTCTAGGCCCTGCCAAATGCATCAACTACACATTCACACATGTTACATCACATACCTCATTGATCTAAAAAGCCCTCTCTTCACGTTTATTTCGCATACAACATTCCTTTTGAATAAAGTGTGGCCAAAAAATATTTTAGAATTTCTACATATATACAACATTACAAAGTTATATGGAGGAGTATGAATGCTTGCATTGCATGGTGCCCACAATGATATTTATTCCGCACTGTGAATTTGTATATTTTTATACTATATATAAAGTTAGCCATAGTAAAGAGAAACGAAGAGCATCTCTCTCTCCATCGCATACCCCCCCCCTCTACGCCCCTTTCACGTACGCACACAAACTATCTCCAGGTCCTCTAAAAGTAAGCCCCCAGCACATTCACACATGTTTCATCTTTCTCTCGCGATATATACAGTGACGATCATTGTATTTGAAGAGAAAGCACGATACGTACATTGGACTTCAGAATCCACTCATTACGGTCACCATTTACTTTTTGTGGTTATTATACAGTCACGGGCTCACTGTACAACTCTGTATTTGCTCAAGACACGACTAGTTGACCAGTTAAACGCTCCACGTGGCACCTCTAGTGTTGCATCACATTATCTCACTACCATCGGGCCCACCTGTCGGCTTGTATCTACTCTACATCTACACTCTTATAAAATACTAGCAAGATGCCCATGCGTTGCACGGAACATCAAGATGCATTTGTATGAGTAGTTTATCTTGTGGGAGAAAAGGATGAACAAGGGAAGGCCTTATTTGCAAGTGTGGAGAGGGGTGTGGGTATCTTCTTGCAAAATTGCCATAGTTTCCTTCCTATCCGTCAGATATAGATCGGACGGCCTATATTGCAGGATGGCAGGCACACGATCATCACCGACTATGCTTTTTATAAGAGTAGGGATAAAATACACTCTTATAAAAAACATAGTTTGTGATGATGGTGTGCCTGCCATCCTGCAATATAGGCCGTCCGATTTATATCTGGCGGATAGGAAAGAAACTATGACAATTTTGCCTAAGATGTACCCACACACCTCTCCACATTTGCAAATAAGGCCTTCCCTCGTTCATCCTTTTCTCTGACAAGATAGACTAGTCATACAAATGCATCTTGATGTTACGTAAAACGCATGGGCATCTTGCTAGTAAGAATGAAAACAAACGACAAAAAAATATTGGACGGTTGTTCGAAGTCATGACAGCGGGCACAGCGGACAAGGTGGCCTTGTATTGGTATGCTGAGCCGTCTGTTCTAACACACAGGAGCTGGTGTGGTGATTATACACACACGCACGCATGCACACAAACTGTATGCACGCAACACTCACACAAACACATGCACCCACGCACGCACGCAACACTCACACGTACACACGCAGCCACGCACGCACGCAACACTCACACGCACAGACGCACGCATGCATGCACACACCAGTACACCACACGACCAACACACACTCTCACGCTCAAGTGCTCAACCTACACGTGCGTGTGCACACATCAGGCCCTGACAGACACATACACAACCAGGTGATTCTCGCGCACGGGGTGGAGTCTTGTTGCGCCTGCGTAAATTTGTGTTTATCTGACCTTTTCCCTATGCGAACTGACAGGTGGGACCCATAAGGAATGTGGTCAATTTAACTAGTCAACATGGTGCCACGCAGACTATTTGGCCGGTCAACAGAGTGCAATCCGATGCTGAACCGTGAGCAAGTGACCGTATAATCACCGCAAAACGTATATAGTGACCGTAATCAGCTTATTCTGAAGTTCGGTGAACATATTACGCTTTTCTCTCTGTAGGCCCTCCAAAACTACATCTCTACACGTTCTCGCATGTTACATCTAACAACTATGCAATACAGCACTACTACTCCACTCTAACACAATAAATCTTATGTGTTTTTAGTTTTACTAGATATCATATTGTTACTTAATTATTCAGTTTGCATACATTAAAATTGCCTTTGAAATGTATGGCTAGTATCATATACCGCGGGGAAAATCTCGCCCTTTCCTGTTTAATCGGGTTTGTATCCATGGATCGTGCGAAACAGCAAAACTATAGTACTATATACAGTACAAGTGACAGTTCACTGGGCCGTCGTGTCGTGTACTCCTCCATCGTAAGAGTGGAGCGCTCACTTTCATAAATCTTCTAGTCCCTTTCGCCGACATGTGGGGCATCAAGCTACCGGGTCCACGTGCCATACCGGAATACAGTGCAGAGCAGCCGGGGTGAAGCACCCAGTTGCTACCTCTTGAGCACTGCGTTGGTTTTCCCTTGAAGAGGAAAGGGTGATGCAGCAAAGTAGCGTAAGTATTTCCCTCAGTTTTTGAGAACCAAGGTATCAATCCAGTAGGAGGCTACACACGAGTCCCTCGCACCTACACAAACAAATAAATCCTCGCAACCAACGCGATAAGGGGTTGTCAATCCCTTCACGGTCACTTACGAGAGTGAGATCTGATAGATATGATAAGATAATATTTTTGGTAATTTTGTGATAAAGATGCAAAGTAAAATAAAAACAAAATAAAAGACAACAGAAATAGCTAAGTGTTGGAAGATTAATATGATGGAAGATAGACCCGGGGGCCATAGGTTTCACTAGTGACTTCTCTCAAGAGCATAAGTATTTTATGGTGGGTGCACAAATTACTGTTGAGCAATTGACAGAATTGAGCATAGCTATGAGAATATCTAGGTATGATCATGTATATAGGCATCACGTCCGAGACAAGTAGACCAACTCCTGCCTGTATCTACTACTATTACTCCACACATCGACCGCTATCCAGCATGCATCTAGAGTATTAAGTTCATAAGAACAGAGTAACGCTTTAAGCAAGATGACATGATGTAGAGAGATAAATTCATGCAATATGATATAAACCCCATCTTGTTATCCTCGATGGCAACAATACAATACGTGCCTTGCTGCCCCTACTGTCACTGGGAAAGGACACCGCAAGATTGAACCCAAAGCTAAGCACTTCTCCCATTGCAAGAAAGATCAATCTAGTAGGCCATACCAAACTGATAATTCGAAGGGACTTGCAAAGATAACCAATCATACATAAAAGAATTCAGAAGATTCAAATATTGTTCATAGATAAACTTGATCATAAACCCACAATTCATCGGTCTCAACAAACACACCACAAAAGAAGATTACATCGAATAGATCTCCATGAGAGAGGGGGAGAACATTGTATTGAGATCCAAAAAGAGAGAAGAAGCCATCTAGCTAATAACTATGGACCCGAAGGTCTGAGGTAAACTACTCACACTTCATCGGAGAGGCTATGGTGTTGATGTAGAAGCCCTCCGTGATCGATGCCCCCTCCGGCGGAGCTCCAGAACAGGCCCCAAGATGGGATCTCACGGGTACAGAAGGTTGCGGTGGTGGAATTAGGTTTTTGGCTCCGTATCTGATCGTTTGGGGGTACGTAGGTATATATAGGAGGAAGGAGTACATTGGTGGAGCAACATGGGGCCCACGAGGGTGGAGGGCGTGCCCAGGGCGGGTAGGCGCGCCCCCCTACCTCGTGGATTCCTGGTAGCTTTCTTGACGTAGGGTCCAAGTCCTCTGGATCATATTCGTTCCGAAAATCACGTTCCCGAGGGTTTCATTCCGTTTGGACTCCGTTTGATATTCTTTTTCTGCGAAACTCTGAAATAGGAAAAAAAATAGCAATTCTGGGCTGGGCCTCCGGTTAATAGGTTATTCCCAAAAATAATATAAAAGTGTATAATAAAGCCCAATAATGTCCAAAACAGAAGATAATATAGCATGGAGCAATCAAAAATTATAGATACGTTGGAGACGTATCACCAGTCATGGCGCCGGCGTAGTAATGAGCAATGAGGCGTCAAATCACAAAGCTGCACCTTTCCCGCAGTTAAGTTGGAGGGACGAAGTAATAATGCTAAAAAAAGAAGTTGGAGGGACGAAGCAACCATCATTTCACTCGTTGCTGAATCCGCTTCTCCCTCATCTTCTTCAAGTTAACCACGTGTTGCTGTTGCCGTTGTTCTGCCTCATGTGGGAAGCGGATCGGCTTGGTAAAGCACTGACACGTGGGACCGCATGTTAGCAAACCGCGAGGACAACGTCCTCTAAAAATAAGAAACCTCCCCCGCCATCCGCGCGGCAAAATCACCTCCTTTTTACTAATCTTGATTCTATAATTTTTTAGATCAATATAATTGAGATTTGTATAGGTAGCACACAGGAGCAAAACCAAGTGGTACAGTTAAGGGCATCCACAATGTGTAGCCAAATGTGAAAATTGCTTTTGGCATCATGGGAACCATTGTGGACGGTGTTGCCAAAGCCAAAAGGATGGAACCGAAGCTCCCTGATTGATTGATTGAAGGTATAGACAAATGCAACGTCTCTCCTCTTTCTCCCGTGCTTGGACACATGTACAGTATAGAGGACTGAGTCTACTCCCCTGTCCCTTCTATCACAAATCACAAAGCAGTGAGGCATCAAATCACAAAGCACGGACGAAGCAACCATCATTTCACTCTTCCCTGACTCCGCTTCTCCATCGTCTTCTTCGAGAAACCATCTCACCGCACTAAGCTGGACGGACGACGCTATTGTGTACGAGTAGTACTAGTACATTTACGCGTCCTTTGGTTCAATGGACTTCCTAGATGCAAATAAGGCGGTTGTCTCGGCTTGCAGGCGGCACTTGCGAACGACTTACCGTGGTCTCCCTCAATGGTCTTCTCCGTTGAACCCACTTCGCCAAACCACAACGTTCGAGATATCGTTGACGTCACCGCAATGGGGAAGGAAGTCAAATATAGTTACTACCTCCAGTTTTTTGTACACAAGGCCAGTATATCAAAATTACAATTTGCAAAAGGTCACTAACACTAATCGAGGCAAAATTGATGGGGTTTGCCTCGTACTAGCAACCAAGGACATTAATATTCCCTGCATGCATGCGGAAGTGAGAAGGTTGGTTTGCATGGCGCTGCATTAATCAAGCGATGAGGAGTGAGATGGTTAGCTCTTTGGGCTTTGGAGAAAAAAATACGCATTAATTGACACGTGAAACGAGGATTTGTATCGATTAATCCCACGAAGGAAAACCCCGCCTTTCTTTTTTAACACTAGTACTCCTAGTACGTAGTACTACGTGCTTATCCTGTTTGGGTCTAGGCCTTGCATTGCCATACTTCACCACACATTTTTGCCAAGCTTGCCTAAAGGTTTCAAAATGAAAAGGAGGTACACTTGCGCACGGCTGTCACGGTCGCACCGCACCCTCACACGGTCGCTCCTGCACACCGCGGTCGCACCGCACCCTCACATGCACAGTCGCTCCTGCGCGCTGCAAACCCAACCAAGGGAACGCACCCTCACTGACACATGATGTCGCATGTGAACAAACCAAACTCAGCCATCCTACCGCTGACACATAATTTTCATTCATAGAGTATGTTTATCCAACCGCATGTTGGGGAGTATCCGTACGGCCCATGCGGTGGTCTGTTGGGGAAGAAGAAGAGGTGAGGAAGAAGGGTTAGGAGACGTAGGATATTCATCCAACCGCCTGAAATGGTAGACTGACCCAAGTCAGGCGACTTGCATAACAATATATGTTTTTACACAACAAAAGATCCATAAAAATAACAACATAAAGAAAAACTACCACTGCTCACGGAAGGAGACGGCCTCGTCGTCTTTGGCTGCCGGCGCGAACTAGCCGTACCTGCCGACATGTGTCTCTGCACCGTGGTTGTCCTCGGCCTCTAGCTACTCGTTCACGCAGAGCGTGCGGGCGCTCTGCACGGACGAGAGCACCGCCCGGTTCAAGTCGAGGACGTCCGGTTCCGCCTGCAGGAGGGCCTTGATGGCAGCGGCATCCGTGCGCTCCGCGTCGAGTCGAGCCTCCGCCGCTCGGTTCAAGTCCAGGACGTCCGGTTCCGCCTGCAGGAGGGCCTCGATGAGAGCGGCATCCGCGCGCTCCGCGTCGAGTTGAGCCTCTGCCACCTGGTTCAAGTCCAGGACGTCCGGTTCCGCCTGCAGGAGGGCCTCGATGGCAGCGGCATCCGCGCGCTCCGCCTCAAGTTGAGCCTCCGCCGCCCGGTTCACATCCACGACATCCGGTTCCGCCTGCAGGAGAGCCTCGATGGCAGCGGCATGCGCGCGCTCCGCGTCGAGTTGAGCCTCTGCCTCCCGGTCCTCCTTTAGTATCGCCAGGTTGAACCGCTGGTCCGCCTGCACCATGGGGGACTCGGACGCCGGCACGAAGTCGACGTCCATCGTCTCATACCCATCGGGGGCCTTCTGCGCCGCGACCTCCGCCATGAACATTGGATCAGCTTCCTCCTCCTCGTAGCTTGGCTCCAGAGAACTCGGGGATTGGCCCGCCGCAAAACGAGCTTGGGAACGGAGGTCTCTGGCGCCGACCGCCGCCACGATTTCTGCGCAGCGCTCCGGCGTCAGCATCTTATAGTATGTGATCTTGCGGCGCACCATAGCTTTCCGGCGAACTAGGGGACGCTTGATGCGGGCTAGGGGATCGAAAGGTGGGGGAAGGGGCTAGAGATTAGGTGTGGTTTTAGGGCAGTGGCTGGCGTAGGCCGAGCAGCGAAGGTTCTGGTGTGAATAGTGGTTCCGGTGACGACCGGTCAATCAGTTTTGACTGTACATCGCTCTTGTCGCCTTCGCGTTGCAGCCCGGCACGCTGGACCCTCCACGTCGCTCACCGAATGGAACGCGCTTCGTCTTGCATTTTCGCTCGCTTGTGGGACCGCAGTTGAGAGCAAACCGACGTCCCCCCCCCCCCCCCCCCGCGTCATTTTATGTGGAGTAAATAAAAACAGAGGGAGTATACTACGAATGAGGATCCCCTGACGTGGCCGAACCCATTGAGTAACTGACATGCGGGGCCTAGCAAGCATGGGGTCCGCCCGTAAGTGACCGAAAGGGAGGGTAAGGCAGGGGTACGTATGTGAAAGGAGCTTCCAATGATATAATTTTCACATTATACATCTCATGTACTATTAATCTTGTCAATAGTCAAATGCGGTTTGAAAAACGCATTAGAGCATGGTTAATAATATAGCCAGTCGATGGCTATAAGGAACTGTCATGTCATCTATAGCCATCATCTATTATATTTACTCATACAGTAGTGTGGGCTATAAGGTTGGCTATTTCCCGCAAAAAATTATAAGGTTGGCTATTGTATTAGTACTTTTTTCTATCTCCTCTCCATCTCTTTCTTCATATTTATTGTACGTATTTAACTAGGAATGCGTATATAGCTAGGCTCTTGCATGAGAGCTCACTCCCCTTACTTTTTCACATCTCTCTCCTCCACATAGGCCCTATATAAATGGAAGGAGGGAGTACAACTATGAGCAATGCATACTCTAGTACAGATGTTGTCAGTACTCCACTAGTGCTATTGGACAGGGAGCTTAAAAAAGTTACTATTGGACTGGCTATACGTGGCGAAATCCTAGTAGGAAAAGCATGTGCGGGAACAAGCACATTCACGTGGTTGAAAACAAATTGGAAACCATCTCGAGTACAAATCTAGGAGTACGTACGAATCTAACAATATTGATTGGGCGATGTTGAATGTTGATACTTTTTTTTTATCAAAGTAGAGATACTTTGACTACACATAAAACTTATATGTAAACTAGAAAGGATAGGAGGGAGTATATTGTACGTTCAAAAACGAAACGAACATTGAATACCCTTTATATATGATTTGCGGATGCTATGATCACCGGTTCAAAATTTTGAATCCGCCTTAGGTATCACACATGCCCCCACTCGTTCTCTCTCGATTTCATCTCGAGGTCCGGAGATCGATTGAAAGAGGACTAGGGTGGGTACAATATGTTCGTTTCGCTTATGAACATACAATATACTCCCTCTGATCCACACAGACCCCCCCCCCCCCGCGGGTCATTTCTATCATAGAAACAGACCAAAAATTTATCTCCTTGCATGACACGCAATTGATCTCTGAACATCAATCGATCTCGTCAACATGTGTCGGGGCATGCATGAACCGAATGGGATGCCAAAACTAAGAAACGAAGCGACACGTAGTGGAGGCAAAGTGAAACTTCAAACGAACCGTTTGTTTGTATGCATGTCGGACAAATTACAAATAAACATTGGAAATACAAGCATGGTTTAGGCCCACATGCGAATGATACTCGGCAGAATGTTCAAATGACGCATGCGGGAGGATGGACTCGACCGGAGGGCGACATGATCGATGGAGAAGAGGGTTGGAGATGAATGAGAAATAAGCAAACGCCACATGATTATACTTGACCGGCTCAAATAAACAATAAGTTGTCTCGCTTGGCCTACATAGTGAAAGGCCTAATGCGCAACGCGGAGCACTGACGCTAGAATATGGCCAGGAAAACAGGGAAACCGACATGTGGGGCACACCTGTCGGGACGACGTAGCGCAAACTAGTCCAATGGAGGAGCTGGCCCATGACCTCCTAGCTCTCCACCGGCAACCGTTCATGTGGGTCGTGGGGGCCAACAACGTGGCGCAGCTCCAGCACCGCCTCTGGACACGGCGACCGCGGTGAGCGACACGCTCATCGTCGCTAGACACGGTCGGTTTCAGTGTGCCGAGGGTGGCGTTAGTGCTGTGGCACGACCAACAGCTAGTATGTTTGGTTTGTGCCCAAGGTTGCCCCATCAAAGCATTGGGCAGCCAAAATTTTGGTTGAGGTTTTGGTTGCCCATGATTTGGCCGACATCGGCAAGAAAAATGAACTAGAGTTGGCTAGAGTTCATTGGCATGCCAAAAAAATGGCAACCATCCATTTTGGGTCATGACCAAAACCTCAAAAAAATGGCAACCATCCAAACAAAGACCAATCTTTGGGTCATGACCAAAATTTTGGTAAGGTGCACTTTGGCCACAATCCAAACAAACCCCAACACCCGGCTCGTCCAGGATGCACGGGGCGCCGGGACGCGTCCGCGGAGTGGTGTAGCGCGGCCAACTGCATCCTCAGGACCTGAGACCATGCCGGGTCGTCTTGGTTTTTCAATGACATGTGTCGATCGCATGGTAAAGCAAACGTCAAGTGTGCGTAGAGTTGTATCGGTGGTCAATAGAACTTGAGGGAGTATTTGTTCTGCCTTTAGCTCCTCGTTGGGTGATGTCTACTACGCAACCTTCTTCTTGTAGACGTTATTGGGCCTCTAAGTGCAGAGGTTTGTAGGACAGTAGCAAATTTCCCTCAAGTGGATGACCTAAGGTTTATCAATCCGTGGGAGGCGTAGGTTGAAGATGGTCTCTCTCAAACAACCCTGCAACCAAATAACAAAGAGTCTCTTGTCTCCCCAGCACACCCAATACAATGGTAAATTGTATAGGTGCACTAGTTCGGCGAAGAGATGGTGATACAAGTGCAATATGGATGGTAGATATAGGTTTTGTAATCTGAAAATATAAAAACAGCAAGGTAACTAATGATAAAAATGAGCGTAAACGGTATTGCAATGCATTGAAACAAGGCCTAGGGTTCATACATTCACTAGTGCAAGTTCTCTCAACAATAATAACATAATTGGATCATATAACTATCCCTCAACATGCAACAAAGAGTCACTCCAAAGTCACTAATAGCGGAGAACAAACGAAGAGATTATGGTAGGGTGCGAAACCACCTCAAAGTTACTCTTTCGGATCGATCTATTCAAGAGTCCGTAGTAAAATAACACGAAGCTATTCTTTCCGTTCGATCTATCATAGAGTTCGTACTAGAATAACACCTTAAGATACAAATCAACCAAAACCCTAATGTCACCTAGATACTCCAATGTCACCTCAAGTATCCGTGGGTATGATTATACGATATGCATCACACAATCTCAGATTCATCTATTCAAACCAACACAAAGTGCTTCAAAGAGTGCCCCAAAGTTTCTACCAGAGAGTCAAGACGAAAACGTGTGCCAACCCCTATGCATAGGTTCATGGGCGGAACCCTCAAGTATCCGTGGGTATGATTATACGATATGCATCACACAATCTCAGATTCATCTATTCACAAAGTACTTCAAAGAGTGCCCCAAAGTTTCTACCGGAGAGTCAAGACGAAAACGTGTGCCAACCTCTATGCATCGGTTCATGGCCGGAACCCGCAAGTTGATCACCAAAACATACATCAAGTGGATCACGTGATATCCCATTGTCACCACAGATAAGCATGGCAAGACATACATCAAGTGTTCTCAAATCCTTAAAGACTCAATCTGATAAGATAACTTCAAAGGGAAAACTCAATCCATTACAAGAGAGTAGAGGGGGAGAAACATCATAAGGTCCAACTATAATAGCAAAGCTCGCGATACATCAAGATCGTACCACCTCAAGAACACGAGAGAGAGAGAGAGAGAGAGATCAAACACATAGCTACTGGTACATACCCTCAGCCCCAAGGGTGAACTACTCCCTCCTCGTCATGGAGAGCACCGGGATGATGAAGATGGCCACCGGTGAGGGATACCCCCTCCGGTAGGGTGCCGGAACAGGGTCCCGATTGGTTTTTGGTGGCTACAGAGGCTTGTGGCGGCGGAACTCCCAATCTATTTTGTCCCCCGAAGGTTTTAGGGTATATGGGAATATATAGGAGAAAGAAGTCAGTAAGGGGAGCCACAAGGGGCCCACGAGGGTGGAGGGCGCGCCCAGGGGGGTGGGCGCGCCCCCCTGCCTCGTGCTCTCCTCGTTGATCCCCTGACGTGCAATCCAAGTCTCCCGTATTGCTTTCTTTCCAAAAATAACTTTTCCGAAGGTTTCATTCCGTTTGGACTCCGTTTGATATTCCTTTTCTATGAAACACTGAAACAAGGGAAAAAACAGAAACTGGCACTGGGCTCTGGGTCAATAGGTTAGTCCCAAAAGTAATATAAAAGTGGATAGTAAAGCCCATTAAACATCCAAGATGGATAATATAATATCATGAATACTTCATAAATTATAGATACATTGGAGACGTATCAGCATCCCCAAGCTTAATTCCTGCTCGTCCTCGAGTAGGTAAATGATAAAAGAAATAATTTATGAAGTGTGAATGCTAGCAGGTGCATAAGTTTGATCAATGATAATTTCAATCACCTTTTCTAGCATCATCATATGTCATAACAGTAGCTCAACTCATAGAACTTTTCATGATCAAGTAACAAGCTATTCAGATGTTAAAGTATAGATCATAAACTTTCTTGAAAAGTAACAAACCGTGTTATTAGTCATCAAACAATTACAATTCATCTTATTTTCAGGAAGAGTCTATGTCAGAGCTTTAATTTATTAAACCCCACATACTCAACTATCATATAGTATTTCACAATTGCTAACACTCACGCGATATTTATGGGTCCAAAGTTTTAATCAGACACAGAGAAAGATAGGGGCTTATAGATTCGCCTCCCGACCTTTTACCTCAAGGGTAATGTCAACAACAATAGTTCATGATGCCTTACATCCAATTGGATATATATATCAGAATCTTTCCAACACAAGGTGCTTGCCAAAGGATAAAATGTAAAAAGGAAAGGTGAAGATCACCATGACTCTTGCATAAGGTAAAAGAAAAGATAGGCCCTTCGCAGAGGGAAGCAGAGGTTGCAATGAGCTTTTATAGTTGGATGCACAAAATCTTAATGCGAGGGAACGTCACTTTATATTGCCACTTGTGATAGGGACCTTTATTATGCAGTCCGTCGCTTTTATTTCTTCCATATCACAATGATCGTATAAATCTTATTTTCTCCACACTAAAATATCATACATATTTAGAGAGCAATTTTTATTGCATGCACCGATGACAACTTACTTGAAGGATCTTACTCAATCCATAGGTAGGTATGGTGGACTCTCATGGCAATACTGGTTTAAGGGATGTTTGGAAGCACAAGTAGTATCTCTACTTGGTGCAAAGAATTTGGCTAGCATGAGGGGGAAAGGCAAGCTCAACATGTTGGGCGATCCATGACAATATACTTTATTTCGGATATAAGAAAACATAACCCATTACGTTGTCTTCCTTGTCCAACATCAACCTTTTAGCATGTCATATTTTAATAAGTGCTCACAATTACAAAAGATTTCCAAGATAGTATATTTATATGTGAAATCTCTCTTCCTTCAATATTCTTTCATGAATTGTTCAAGTGACCAATACAATGTTTCGTAACCTTCAAAAAATTTACCACCTATACTTCTTATATGTGAAGGCATTACTCCCCATGGGAAAGGCGTATGAAACATATATAATTTCAGATTTATGACATTCAAATCATTCAACCATTTACTCATAGGATATAAGTGAAGCACACGAGTAAATGACAAACTACTCCAAAAAGATATAAGTGAAGATTAATGAGTAGTTAAATAATTATTTACCTATGTGAGGACTCTCTCTCATTTAAGTATTTCAGATCTTGATACTTTATTCAAACAGCAAGCAAACCAAAATAAAATGACATCTAAGAATAGCAAACATCATGTGAAGAAGCAAAAACTTAGGATCAACCGATACTAACCGATAGTTGTCGAAGAAGAAAGGTGGGATGCCAACCGGGGCATCACCAAGCTTAGACGCTTGATACTTCTTGAAATGTTATCTTGGGATGCCTTGGGCATACCCAAGCTTGAACTTTTGTGTCTCCTTAATTCCTCTCATAGCACGGTCTCCCTAAATCTCAAAAGGTTCATCCACACAAAACTCAACGAGGACTCGTGAGATAAGTTAGTATAAACCAATGCAAAAACCTTATCATACTATACTGTAGCAAGTCACTAAAATTATTATTCAACCTTGAATACTAACTGCCTCTGCATATTTAATAGTCCTATCCTCAAATAGAATCATTAAAGAAGCAAACATATGCAAACAATACAAACATAACAGCAATCTGCCTAAACAGGACAGTCTGTAAAGAATGCAGCAAGATCCATACTTCCCTAACTCCAAAAATTATGAAAGAAAATTCCCACTGTAGTAAATTTATTAGAGCTTATTATGCAAAAAGTTTCAACAATTTATCACATTCTGACTTTTCTAGGGAATTTGTGCAACAGCGGTAAACTTTCTGTTTTGAAACAGCAACATGTAGACTTGCAAAATAAGCATGGTAAAGGCTATGCTTGACATTTTTATTGAAAATATAGATGCAAAACATTATTCTAAATAACAGCAAGCAAAACTAAATAAAATAAAATGACACTCCAAGCAAAACACATATCATGTGGTGAATAAAAATATAGCGCCAATTAAAGTTACCGATGAACGAAGACGAAAGAGGGGATGCCTTCCGGGGCATCCCCAAGCTTAGGTGCTTGGTTTTCCTTAAATATTACCTTGGGGTGCCTTGGAAATCCCCAAGCTTAGGCTCTTGCCACTCCTTATTCCATAGTCCATCGAATCTTTACCCAAAACTTGAAAACTTGACAACACAAAACTTAACAGAAAATCTCGTGAGCTCCGTTAGCGAAAGAAAACAAAACACCACTTAAAGGTACTGTAATGAACTCATTCTTTATTTATATTGGTGTTAAAACAACTGTATTCCAACTTCTCTATGGTTTATAAACTCTTTTACTAGCCATAGATTCATTAAAATAAGCAAACAACACACGAAAAACAGAATCTGTCAAAAACAGAACAGTCTGTAGTAATATGTAACTAACGCAAACTTATGGAACTCCAAAAATTCTACCAAAATAGGAAGACCTAGATAATTTTTTTATTGATATGATGCAATTGGAATCAATATTTTATCATGTTCTGGTGATTTTTAACAATTGTTTTCGTGAACAGAAAGTTTCTGGAATTTTCAGCAAGATCAAATAACTATCATCCAAGAAGATCCTATAGGTCTTACTTGGCACAAACACTAATTAAAACATAATACCACATCTTAACAGAAGCTAGATGTGTTATTTATTACTAAACAGAACCAAAAAGCAAGAGACTAAAATAAAATTGGGTTGCCTCCCAACAAGCGCTAATGTTTAACGCCCCTAGCTAGGCATGATGATTTCAATGATGCTCACACAAAAGATAGGAATTGAAACATAAAGAGAGCATCATGAAGAATATGACTAGCACATTTAAGTCTAACCCACTTCCTATGCATTGGGATTTTGTGAGTAAACAACTTATAGGAACAATAATCAACTAGCATAGGAAGGCAAAACAAGCAAATCTTCAAGATTTTCAACACATAGAGAGGAAACTTGATATTATTGCAATATGTAGAAGTTTATGATCCTCTCTCATAATAATTTTCAGTAGCATCATGAATGAATTCAACAATATAACCAGCACATAAAGCATTCTTTTCATGATCTACAAGCATAGAAAATTTACTACTCTCCACATAATCAAAATTCTTCTCATTCGGAATAGTGGGAGTAAACTCAACAAAACAACTATCATGTGATTGAAAATTAAGATCAAGATGACAAGTTTCATGGTTATCATTATTATTTATAGCATACGTGTCATCACAATAATCATCATAGATAGGTGGCATGCTTTCATCATAGTAAATTTGCACATCAAAACTTGGGGGACTGAAAATATCATATTCATCAAACATAGCTTCCCCAAGCTTGTGGCTTTGCATATCATTAGCATCATGGATATTCATAGAATTCATACTAACAACATTGCAATATTTCTCATCATACAAAGATTTAGTGCCAAACATTCTATAGATTTCTTCTTCTAGCACTTGAGCACAATTTTCCTTTCCATCATATTCATGAAAGATATTAAAAAGATGAAGCGTATGAGACAAACTCAAATCCATTTTTTTGTAGTTTCCTTTTATAGACTAAACTAGTGATAAAACAAGAAACAAAAAGATTCGATTGCAAGATCTAAAGATATACCTTCAAGCACTCACCTCCCCGGCAACGGTGCCAGAAAAGAGCTTGATGTCTACTACGCAACCTTCTTCTTGTAGACGTTGTTGGGCCTCCAAGTGTAGAGGTTTGTAGGACAGTAGCAAATTTCCCTCGAGTGGATGACCTAAGGTTTATCAATTCGTGGGTGGCGTAGGTTAAAGATGGTCTCTCTCAAACAACCCTGCAACCAAATAACAAAGAGTCTCTTGTGTCCCCAACACACCCAATACAATGGTAAATTGTATAGGTGCACTAGTTCGGCGAAGAGATGGTGATACAAGTGCAATATGGATGGTAGATATAGGTTTTTGTAATCTGAAAATATAAAAACAGCAAGGTAACTAATGATAAAAGTGAGCGTAAACGGTATTGCAATGCTTTGAAACAAGGCCTAGGGTTCATACTTTCACTAGTGCAAGTTCTCTCAACAATAATTGAAGGAAATATGCCCTAGAGGCAATAATAAAGTTATTATTTATTTCCTTATTTCATGATAAATGTTTATTATTCATGCTAGAATTGTATTAACCGGAAACTTGATACATGTGTGAATACATAGACAAACATAGTGTCGCTAGTATGCCTCTACTTGACTAGCTCGTTAATCAAAGATGGTTGAGTTTCCTAACCATAGACATGAGTTGTCATTTGATTAACGGGATCACATCATTAGGAGAATGATATGATTGACTTGACCCATTCTGTTAGCTTAGCACTTGATCGTTTAGTATGTTGCTATTGCTTTCTTCATGACTTATACATGTTCCTATGACTATGAGATTATGCAACTCCCGTTTACCGGAGGAACACTTTGTGTGCTACCAAACGTCACAACGTAATTGGGTGATTATAAAGGTGCTCTACAGGTGTCTCCGAAGGTACTTGTTGGGTTGGCGTATTTCGAGATTAGGATTTGTCACTCCGATTGTCGGAGAGGTATCTCTGGGCCCTCTCGGTAATGCACATCACTTAAGCCTTGCAAGCATTGCAACTAATGAGTTAGTTGTGGGATGATGTATTACGGAACGAGTAAAGAGACTTGCCGGTAACGAGATTGAACTAAGTATTGAGATACCGACAATCGAATCTCGGGCAAGTAACATACAAGTGACAAAGGGAATAACGTATGTTGTTATGCGGTCTGACCGATAAAGATCTTCGTAGAATATGTGGGAGCCAATATGAGCATCCAGGTTCCGCTATTGGTTATTGACCGGAGACGTGTCTCGGTCATGTCTACATCGTTCTTGAACCCGTAGGGTCCGCACGCTTAAAGTTCGATGACGGTTATATTATGAGTTTTTGTGTTTTGATGTACCGAAGGTAGTTCGGAGTCCCGGATGAGATCGGGGACATGACGAGGAGTCTCGAAATGGCCGAGACGTAAAGATCGATATATTGGACGACTATATTCGGACTTCGGAAAGGTTCCAAGTGATTCGGGTATTTATCGGAATACCGGAGAGTTACGGGAATTCGCCGGGGAGAAGTATTGGGCCTTATTGGGCCATGCGGGAATAGAGGAGAGAGGCAAAAAGGAAGGAGGCGCGCACCCCCCCCCCCTCTGGTCCGAATTGGACAAGGGGTGCAGCCCCCTTTTCCTTCTCCCTCTCCCCCTCTTTCCTTCTCTCCTACTCCAACAAGGAAAGGAGGAGTCCTACTCCCGGTGGGAGTAGGACTCCCCCCTTGGCGCGCCCTCCTCCTTGGCCGGCCGCCTCCCCCCTTGCTCCTTTATATACGGGGCAGGGGGGCACCCCATAGACACAACAATTGATCCTTTGGATCCCTTAGCCGTGTGCGGTGCCCCCCCCCCACCACCATAGTCCACCTCGATAATACTGTAGCGGTGCTTAGGCGAAGCCCTGCGTCGGTAGAACATCATCATCGTCACCACGCCGTCGTGCTGACGAAACTCTCCCTCAACACTCGGCTGGATCGGAGTTCGAGGGACGTCATCGGGCTGAACGTGTGCTGAACTGGGAGGTGTCGTGCGTTCGGTACTTGATCGGTCGGATGGTGAAGACATACGACTACATCAACCACATTGTGCTAACGCTTCCGCTTTCGGTCTATGAGGGTACGTGGACAACACTCTCCCCTCTCGTTGCTATGCATCACCATGATCTTGCGTGTGCGTAGGAATTTTTTTTGAAATTACTACGTTCCCCAACAGTAGTATCAGAGCCTGGTTTTATGCGTTGATGTTATATGCACGAGTAGAACACAAGTGAGTTGTGGGCGATATAAGTCATACTGCTTACCAGCATGTCATACTTTGGTTCGGCGGTATTGTTGGATGAAGCGGCCCGGACCGACATTACGCGTACGCTTACGCGAGACTGGTTCTACCGACGTGCTTTGCACATAGGTGGCTGGCGGATGTTAGTTTCTCCAACTTTAGTTGAACCGAGTGTGGCTACGCCCGGTCCTTGCGAAGGTTAAAACAGCACCAACTTGACAAACTATCATTGTGGTTTTGATGCGTAGGTAAGAACGGTTCTTGCTAAGCCCGTAGCAGCCACGTAAAACTTGCAACAATAAAGTAGAGGACGTCTAACTTGTTTTTGCAGGGCATGTTGTGATGTGATATGGTCAAGACATGATGCTAAATTTTATTGTATGAGATGATCATGTTTTGTAACCGAGTTGTCGGCAACTGGCAGGAGCCATATGGTTGTCGCTTTATTGTATGCAATGCAATCGCCCTGTAATGCTTTACTTTATCACTAAGCGGTAGCGATAGTCGTAGAAGCATAAGATTGGCAAGACGACAACGATGCTACGATGGAGATCAAGGTGTCGCGCCGGTGACGATGGTGATCATGACGATGCTTCGGAGATGGAGATCACAAGCACAAGATGATGATGGCCATATCATATCACTTATATTGATTGCATTTGATGTTTACCTTTTATGCATCTTATCTTGCTTTGATTGACGGTAGCATTATAAGATGATCCCTCACTAAATTATCAAGGTATAAGTGTTCTCCCTGAGTATGCACCGTTGCGAAAGTTCTTCGTGCTGAGACACCACGTGATGATCGGGTGTGATAGGCTCCACGTTCAAATACAACGGGTGCAAAACAGTTGCACACGCGGAATACTCAGGTTAAGCTTGACGAGCCTAGCATATAACAGATATGGCCTCGGAACACGGAGACCGAAAGGTCGAGCGTGAATCATATAGTAGATATGATCAACATAGTGATGTTCACCATTGAAACTACTCCATCTCACGTGATGATCGGACATGGTTTAGTTGATATGGATCACGTGATCACTTAGAAGATTAGAGGGATGTCTATCTAAGTGGGAGTTCTTAAGTAATATGATTAATTGAACTTAAATTTATCATAAACTTAGTCCTGATAGTATTTTGCCAATTATGTTGTAGATCAATAGCTCGTGTTGTTGCTTCCCTATGTTTATTTTGATATGTTCCTAGAGAAAAATTATGTTGAAAGATGTTAGTAGCAATGATGCGGATTGGATCCATGATCTGAGGATTATCCTCATTGCTGCACAGAAGAATTATGTCCTTGATGCACCGCTAGGTGACAGACCTATTGCAGGAGCAGATGCAAACGTTATGAACGTTTGGCTAGCTCAATATGATGACTACTTGATAGTTTAGTGCACCATGCTTAACGGCTTAGAATCGGGACTTCAAAAACGTTTTTGAACGTCATGGACCATATGAGATGTTCCAGGAGTTGAAATTAATATTTCAAGCAAATACCCGAGTTGAGAGATATGAAGTCTCCAACAAGTTCTATAGCTAAAATATGGAGGAGAATAGCTCAAGCAGTGAGCATGTGCTCAGATTGTCTGGGTACTACAATCGCTTGAATCAAGTGGGAGTTAATCTTCTAGATTAAATAGTGATTGATAGAATTCTCTAGTCACCATCACCAAGTTAGTAGAACTTTGTGATGAACTATAGTATGCAAGGGATGACGAAAGTAATTCCCGAGCTCTTCGCGATGCTGAAATCGACGAAGGTAGAAATCAAGAAAGAGCATAAAGTGTTGATGGTTAACAAGACCAGTAGTTTCAAGAAAAGGGCAAAGGGATAGAAGGGGAACTTCAAGAAGAACGGCAAGCAAGTTGCTGCTCAAGTGAAGAAGCCCAAGTCTGGACCTAAGCCTGAGACTAAGTGCTTCTACTGCAAAGGGACTGGTCACTGTAAGCGGAACTGCCCCAAGTATTTGGTGGATAAGAAGGATGGCAAAGTGAATAAAGGTATATTTGATATACAGATTATTGATGTGTATTTACTAGTGTTCGTAGCAACCCCTCGGTATTTGATACTGGTTCAGTTACTAGGAGTAGTAACTCGAAACAGGAGTTGCGGAATGAACAGAGACTAGTTAAGGGTGAAGTGACGATGTGTGTTGGAAGTGGTTCCAAGATTGATATGATCATCATCGCACGCTCCCTACACTTTTGGGATTAGTGTTGAACCTAAATAAGTGTTATTTGGTGTTTGCATTGAGCATGAATATGATTTGATCATGTTTATTGCAATACGGTTATTCATTTAAGTTAGAGAATAATTGTTGTTCTATTTACATGAATAAAACCTTCAATGGTCATACACCCAATGAAAATGGTTTGTTGGATCTCGATCGTAGTGATACACATATTCATAATATTGAAGCCAAAAGATGCAAAGTTAATAATGATAGTGCAACTTATTTGTGGCACTGCCATTTAGGTCATATTGGTGTAAAGCGCATGAAGAAACTCCATGTTGATGGGATTTTGGAATCACTTGATTATGAATCACTTGATGCTTGCGAACCATGCCTCTTGGGCAAGATGACTAAAACGCCGTTCTCCGGAACAATGGAGCAAGCAACAGATTTGTTGGAAATCATACATACTGATGTATGTGGTCCGATGAATATTGAGGCTCGTAGCGGGTATCATTATTTTCTTACCTTCACAGATGATTTGAGTGGATATGGGTATATCTACTTAATGAAACAGAAGTCTGAAACATTTGAAAAGTTCATATAATTTCAGAGTGAAGTGGAAAATCATCGTAACAAGAAAATAAAGTTTCTACGATCTGATCGTGGAGAAGAGTATTTGAGTTACGAGTTTGGTCTTCAGTTAAAACAATGTGAAATAGTTTCATTGCTCACGCCACCTGGAACACCACAGTGTAATGGTGTGTCCGAACATCGTAACCGTACTTTATTATATATGGTGCAATCTATGATGTCTCTTACTGATTTACCACTATCGTTTTGGGGTTATGCATTAAAGATAGCTGCATCCACGTTAAAAAGGGCACCGTCTAAGTCCGTTGAGATGACACAATATGAACTGTGGTTTGGCAAGAAACCAAAGTTGTCGTTTCTTAAAGTTTGGGGTTGTGATGCTTATGTGAAAAAGCTTCAACCTGATAAGCTCGAACCCAAATCGAAGAAATGTGTCTTCATAGGATACCCAAAGGAGACTGTTGGGTACACCTTCTATCACAGATCCGAAGGCAAGATATTCGTTGCTAAGAATGGATCCTTTCTAGAGAAGGAGTTTCTCTCGAAAGAAGTGAGTGGGAGGAAAGTAGAACTTGATGAGGTAACTGTACCTTCTCCCGAATTGGAAAGTAGTTCATCACTGAAATCAGTTCCAGTGATGCTTACACCAATTAGTGAGGAAGTTAATGATGATGATCATGAAGCTTCGGATCAAGTTACTACCTAACCTCGTAGGTCAACCAAAGTAAGATCCGCACCAGAGTGGTACGGTAATCCTGTTCTGGAAGTTATGTTACTGGACCATGATGAACCTACGAACTATGAAGAAGCGATGGTGAGCCCAGATTCCGCGAAATGGCTTGAGGCCATGAAATCTGAGATGGGATCCATGTATGAGAACAAAGTGTGGACTTTGGTTGACTTGCCCGATGATCGGCAAGCAATTGAGAATAAATGGATCTTCAAGAAGAAGACTGACGCTGACGGTAATGTTACTGTCTATAAAGCTCGACTTGTTGCAAAAGGTTTTCAACAAGTTCAAGGGATTGACTACAATGAGACCTTCTCACCCGTAGCGATGCTTAAGTCTGTCCGAATCATGTTAGCAATTGCCGCATTTTATGATTATGAAATTTGGCAAATGGATGTCAAAACTGCATTCCTGAATGGATTTCTGGAAGAAGAGTTGTATATGATGCAACCAGAAGGTTTTGTCGATCCAAAGGGAGCTAACAAAGTGTGCAAGCTCCAGAGATCCATTTATGGACTGGTGCAAGCCTCTCGGAGTTGGAATATACGCCTTGATAAGTTGATCAAAGGATATAGTTTTATACAGACTTGCGGTGAAGCCTGTATTTACAAGAAAGTGAGTGGGAGCACTACAGCATTTCTGATAAGTATATGTGAATGACATATTGTTGATCGTAAATAATGTAGAATTATTCTGCAAAGCATAAAGGAGTGTTTGAAAGGAGTTTTTTAAAGAAAGACCTCGGTGAAGCTGCTCACATATTGAGCATCAAGATCTATAGAGATAGATCAAGACGCTTGATAAGTTTTTCAATGAGTACATACCTTGACAAGATTTTGAAGTAGTTCAAAATGGAACAGTCAAAGAAAGAGTTCTTGCCTGTGTTACAAGGTGTGAAATTGAGTAAGACTCAAAGCCCGACCACGGCAGAAGATAGAAAAGAGGATGAAAGTCATTTCCTATGCCTCAGTCATAGGTTCTATAAAGTATGCTATGCTGTGTAGCAGACCTATTGTGTACCTCACCATGATTTTGGCAAGAGGGTACAATAGTGATCTAGGAGTAGATCACTGGACAGCGGTCAAAATTATCCTTAGTGGAATAAGGAAATATTTCTCGGTTATGGAGGTGACAAAAGGTTCGTCGTAAAGAGTTACGTCGATGCAAGTTTTGACACAGATCTGGATGACTCTAAGTCTCGATCTAGATACATATTGAAAGTGGGAGCAATTAGCTAGAGTAGCTCCATGCAGAACATTGTAGATATAGAAATTTGCAAAATACTTATGGATCTGAATGTGACAGACCCGTTGACTAAAATTATCTCACAAGCAAAACATGATCACACCTTAGTACTCTTTGGGTGTTAATCACATAGCGATGTGAACTAGATTATTGACTCTAGTAAACCCTTTGGGTGTTGGTCACATGACGATGTGAACTATGGGTGTTAATCACATGGTGATGTAAACTATTGATGTTAAATCACATGGCGATGTGAACTAGATTATTGACTCTAGTGCAAGTGGGAGACTGAAGGAAATATGCCCTAGAGGCAATAATAAAGTTATTAATTATTTCCTTATTTCATGATAACTGTTTATTATTCATGCTAGAATTGTATTAACTGGAAACTTGATACATGTGTGAATACATAGACAAACATAGTGTCACTAGTATGCCTCTACTTGACTAGCTCGTTAATCAAAGATGGTTGAGTTTCCTAACCATAGACGTGAGTTGTCATTTGATTAACGGGATCACATCATTAGGAGAATGATATGATTGACTTGACCCATTCTGTTAGCTTAGCACTTGATCGTTTAGTATGTTGCTATTGCTTTTTTCATGACTTATACATGTTCCTATGACTATGAGATTATGCAACTCCCGTTTACCGGAGGAACACTTTGTGTGCTACCAAACGTCACAACGTAACTGGGTGATTATAAAGGTTCTCTACAGGTGTCTCCGAAGGTACTTGTTGGGTTGGCGTATTTCGAGATTAGGATTTGTCACTCCGATTGTCGGAGAGGTATCTCTGGGCCCTCTCGGTAATGCACATCACTTAAGCCTTGCAAGCATTGCAACTAATGAGCTAGTTGTGGGATGATGTATTACGGAATGAGTAAAGAGACTTGCCGGTAACGAGATTGAACTAGGTATTGAGATACCGACGATCGAATCTCGGGCAAGTAACATACCAATGACAAAGGGAACAACGTATGTTGTTATGCGGTCTGACCGATAAAGATCTTTGTAGAATATGTGGGAGCCAATATGAGCATCCAGGTTCCGCTATTGGTTATTGACCGGAGACGTGTCTCGGTCATGTCTACATTGTTCTCGAACCCGTAGGGTCCGCACGCTTAAAGTTCGATGACGGTTATATTATGAGTTTTTGTGTTTTGATGTACCGAAGGTAGTTCGGAGTCCCGGATGAGATCGGGGACATGACGAGGAGTCTCGAAATGGCCGAGATGTAAAGATCGATATATTGGACGACTATATTCAGACTTCGGAAAGGTTCCGAGTGATTCGGGTATTTATCGGAGTACCGGAGAGTTACGGGAATTCGCCGGGGAGAAGTATTGGGCCTTATTGGGCCATGCGGGAATAGAGGAGAGAGGCCAAAAGGAAGGAGGCGCGCACCCCCCCTCTGGTCCGAATTGGACAAGGGGTGCAGCCCCCTTTTCCTTCTCCCTCTCCCCCTCTTTCCTTCTCTCCTACTCCAACAAGGAAAGGATGAGTCCTACTCCCGGTGGGAGTAGGACTCCCCCCTTGGCGCGCCCTCCTCCTTGGCCGGCCGCCTCCCCCCTTGCTCCTTTATATACGGGGCAGGGGGCACCCCATAGACACAACAGTTGATCCTTTGGATCTCTTAGCCGTGTGCGGTGCCCCCCCCCCCCCCACCATAGTCCACCTCGATAATACTGTAGCGGTGCTTAGGCGAAGCCCTGCGTCGGTAGAACATCATCATCGTCACCACGCCGTCGTGCTGACGTAACTCTCCCTCAACACTCGGCTGGATCGGAGTTCGAGGGATGTCATCGGGCTGAACGTGTGCTGAACTCGGAGGTGCCGTGCGTTCGGTACTTGATCGGTCGGATCATGAAGAAGTACGACTACATCAACCGCGTTGTGCTAACGCTTCCGCTTTCGGTCTACGAGGGTACGTGGACAACACTCTCCCCTCTCGTTGCTATGCATCACCATGATCTTGCGTGTGCGTAGGAATTTTTTGAAATTACTACGTTCCCCAACAATAATAACATAATTGGATCATATAACTATCCCTCAACATGCAACAAAGAGTCACTCCAAAGTCACTAATAGCGGAGAACAAACGAAGAGATTATGGTAGGGTACGAAACCACCTCAAAGTTACTCTTTCGGATCGATCTATTCAAGAGTCCATAGTAAAATAACACGAAGCTATTCTTTCCGGTCGATTTATCATAGAGTTCGTACTAGAATAACACCTTAAGATACAAATCAACCAAAACCCTAATGTCACCTAGATACTCCAATGTCACCTCAAGTATCCGTGGGTATGATTATACGATATGCATCACACAATCTCAGATTCATCTATTCAAACCAACACAAAGTACTTCAAAGAGTGCCCCAAAGTTTCTACCGGAGAGTCAAGACGAAAACGTGTGCCAACTCCTATGCATAGGTTCATGGGCAGAACCCGCAAGTTGATCATCAAAACATACATCAAGTGGATCACGTGATATCCCATTGCCACCACAGATAAGCACGGCAAGACATACATCAAGTGTTCTCAAATCCTTAAAGACTCAATCCGATAAGATAACTTCAAAGGGAAAACTCAATCCATTACAAGAGAGTAGAGGGGGAGAAACATCATAAGATCCAACTATAATAGCAAAGCTCGTGATACATCAAGATCGTACCACCTCAAGAACACGAGAGAGAGAGAGAGAGAGAGAGAGAGAGAGAGAGCGATCAAACACATAGCTACTGGTACGTACCCTCAGCCCCGAGGGTGAACTACTCCCTCCTCATCATGGAGAGCACCGGGATGATGAAGATGGCCACCGGTGAGGGATTCCCCCTCCGGCAGGGTGCCGGAACAGGGTCTCGATTGGTTTTTGGTGGCTACAGAGGCTTGCGGCGGCGGAACTCCCAATCTATTCTGTCCCCCGAAGGTTTTAGGGTATATGAGAATATATAGGCGAAAGAAGTCGGTAAGGGGAGCCACGAGGGGCCCACGAGGGTGGACGGCGCGCCCAGGGGGGTGGGCGCGCCCCCTGCCTCGTGCTCTCGTCGTTGATCCCCTGACGTGCACTCCAAGTCTCCCATATTGCTTTCTTTCCAAAAATAACTTTTCTGAAGGTTTCATTCCGTTTGGACTCCGTTTGATATTCCTTTTCTGCGAAACACTGAAACAAGGGAAAAAACAGAAACTGGCACTGGGCTCTGGGTCAATAGGTTAGTCCCAAAAGTAATATAAAAGTGCATAGTAAAGCCCATTAAACATCCAAGATGGATAATATAATAGCATGAATACTTCATAAATTATAGATACGTTGGAGACGTATCATTGGGTTTGACACTCTTATTTACCGAAGAAGGCTTCAAACGATCCCTTATACTTGTGGGTTATCAAGACCTTTTTCTGACGCTGTTGCCGGCGAACAATAGCGTGGGGTGAATATTCTCGTGTGTGCTTGTTTGCTTTATCACTAAGTAGTTTTTATTTTCTGTTCTAAGTTGTTCTCTATCTTTAGTTATGGATATGGAACACGAAACACCAAAAAAATTAGTGGTACTTGCTACTCATGGAGATGGGGAACCTCCTAAAACCCTCGATGCTCGTTATGTGAGAGATATTATGCACTACTTTGATAATCCTGAGAAAACCCCATTCAACTTGATAATGGGAATAACATTGGATCAACGTGAATACTTTTGGGATTATCGCTTGACACAAAATGGAAAATTTTATGGGATCAAATTTATATGTTGCATTGGTATGCTCGGGATTTATGCTTAAGATATGGTTATACTTGTTGCTCTAGGATGAAGGCTCCACACCTTCCCTTTTCATGTGAATTTAATGATAATGTAACCTTGGCTTCTTATGCTAATGGTATATATGATTACTATGATGTGGAAATAATAGAAGAATTTGTTGCTTTTAAGGGTGCTTATGAAATTGAATCTTTGTTTGAAAAGTTTAAAGATTTTGATGATTCAGTTTATAGACCTGAAAATTTTGCTATCCTTAAATATTGCTATGATAATTATAAATACAATTACGGTATTGATGTGTTTATTGAGAAAGTCTCTGTTGTGAGTTATATGTTGTAATATTAAGTGGCCTGCGCGTCACGTATGATGGCTAGATCCACGAGATTGCCACGTTAATGTAAATATCGTAGAGATAACCAACATGTTACAGGTGACGATGCCAAGCGTACACGGAGGACGCCGACGTGGAGAAGGTGTACTGAGGCGCAGGACGAGGAGCTATAATTTCGTGCCACGACGGAATTTGGAACCCTTTGTTTGAGGAGGGCGTATCCCCGGGAAGGGGAGAGTGGCCGAGCGTAAGCTAGTGATGCTTTCGGCTACTGGACTTTAGCCTCACGCGAGGATTATGCTTCACCAACCTGCTAGTGCTTATTATCGGGCAACCTGAATCCTACTCTTGCCCTAAAAAAGTACTAACTAAAGCCATTTCTGAATTCGGTGCCACGACAACGTTTTCTAAAATGGTTGCCATGACAACCTTTTCTAAAATTGCCGCCACGAAGCATTTTTGAAACGGTTGCCACGACAACGAAATATTGGCCGTCACGACGCTTCAATTAAAGATTGAAGATGGACATGGAGAATTCCCAGCGCCAAGGGCTATACCATATCATGCTTTTATGAATTGCCTGAGATGTTTATCCCTTTGTTGTCTGCACCCTTTGATTGCGTAGTAGTCAATTATTAGGGTGATCTCTCGCAGTTAAAATCATGATTAAAAGGTGCTATTCTCGGTGTTGAGATTGTCTACGACATTCTAGCATCTCAGAGTTCGTCATGTCCACATGAGTACAAACAGTATCAGAGGTGTAAGACGGAGATGGTCAGGCCATGTATGCATATAGCACTCAGTTGTATTGAAGTTCTGGTAGAATCATTCTAAGCTCGGAGCATGAATCATCGGAAGATGAACAAGAGTCATATGGAGATATGATCGGCAAAAGTTTGCCCACCAATCAAAATTCTCGTCATCAGTGATGTCCACATCGATGGCTGAGAACTAGATTTGAATCTTGACTCACTCACTATTAATTATGAGCGATATCAGTTAGAGTGGGAGTGCACTTTAAATTAAAATTTGTTTCATCACTAGTGCAGTATTAATTATAAATTGTGTCTAAAATTATTTGTGTGCCTATCGGTGTAGATCAAATGGCTCGCAATATGTACAACTTAGCTCCTATGTTAGAAAAAAAAGTTGGCTGCTAATGGTGGAAACTATGCGGGTTGGATCTGGGACCAGAGATTTATTCTTAGGAGTGCTAAGAAGGAGTATGTTCTAGATCAACCCATGGATGATGCTCCTGCAAAGAATGCACTGCCATAAGAAGTTGCTGCTTACACTGCTCGTAGTGATGACTATGATTCAGTCGAGTGTCTCATGTTAACTTGCATGGATCCTAAACTACAGAAGCATTTTGAATGATCTACTACTCAATTTATAATTGGGTCTCTAGAAGTTTTGTACATGAAGCAGGCAAGGACTGGATGTTTTGAATTAATCAAGGCCTTGATTGAATGCAATATGAAAGAGGTTTCCTCAATGAGTGAGCATATAATAAAGCTTGTTGGCTATGCTGATGGACTGGCTTCTCTGGAATTTGGAATTCCTCCAACACTCGGTACAGATATTGTGCTTGTTTCACTCCTCCCATATTACGATGGCATTATCATGAATTACAACATGAATGGGATAGAGAAAAGTGCAAACTGGTTGTTTGCTATGCTCGAAAGTATGGAAGATGGAATGCGGAAGAACAAAATAGTGTTGATGGTCAATAAGACCACCATTTTCAAGAAGAACGGCGAGTCCAAGAACAAGAAATCTATTGAAGCCGGTAAGACGGAGTCACTTAAGAGGAACAAGGGCGGAGCCACTAAAGAGACTGAATTTTTCTACTGCAAACATAAGGGACACTAGAAGCGTAACTGCAAGAAGTATTTGGCGGATAAGAAGAGTGGTTCTTCTGGTAAAGGTATAATCGTTATACAAATTTAATGTAATTCTACTTGTAAATTTATGTATGTCATAAGTATTTGATACTGATTGGTTGCTCTCATTTTGCAAACCGATACAAGGACTACAGAAACCTCACAAGGAGAGAAGAAATAAAGTCGTGATACAAATCAAGAATGGTGATGGGATCACTACTCGGAGACCGTCAAAATCATGCCTTTAGTTTATCTTCAAGATTTATCTTAGAACTGAAATAATAGCTATTTTTCTTTGAAGTTATGTAATGCATTATCCTATGGGTTATGCGATGGATATTCTTATAAGTTTTAAACAATAGTTGTTCAGATTATTATGAGAATATGGTTTTTGATTAAACCTTTGTTTTATGATAGTTTATTCATGATGAATCTTGAAGGTTGTGATATATAACATTAAAGCTAAACGTCTTCAGAAGACTGATAGAACCACTTATGTGTGTCCCTGCTTGGTTATATTTGATAATTAATCTTCATAGAGATGAATGACGTGGCTTGAATCTGCGTTGGTATTTCCCCAACGACAAGTATTTCCCTCAGTTATGGAACCAAGGTTATCAATCCAGTAGGAGAACCAAGCAACACTATGTAAACGGTACCTGCACACAAAGAACAAATACTTGCAACCCAACGCGAAAGAGGGGTTGTCAATCCCACTACGGTAAAAAGATAGATTAAATTGTATGAGATTGGATAAATAGATATAGCAAGAACACAAAATAAAATAAGTAAAGAAAAAGTGAAGCGAGGTATTTTTGTGTTTTTGGAATAACATATCTGAAAACAATATGACAAAATATAGACCTGGGGGGCGTAGATTTCACTAGTGGCTTCTCTCGAGAAAAGAGCATACGGTGGGTAAACAAATTACTGTTGGGCAATTGATAGAAGAGCAAATAATTATGATGATATCCAAGGAAATGATCATGTATATAGGCATCATGTCCAAGATTAGTAGACCAACTCCTGCCTGCATCTACTACTATATATTACTCCACACATCGACCGCTATCCAGCATGCATCTAGTGTATTAAGTTCATGGAGAAACGGAGTAATGCAATAAGAATGATGACATGATGTAGACAAGATCTATTCATGTAGGAATAGATCCCATCTTTTTGTCCTTAATGGCAGCGATACATGTGTGCATTGCTAGCCATTCTGTCACTGGGTGAGGATACCGCAAGATCGAACCCATCGCAAAGCACCTCTTCCCATTGCAAGAAAAATCAATCTAGTTGGCCAAACCAAACCAAAGTTTTAGAGAAGAAATACGAACCTATAACTATCGTGCATATAAGAGATCAAAGAAACTCAAAATAATATTCATAGATAGATCTGATCATAAACTCGCACTTCAGCGGATCCCAACGAACACACGCAAAAAGTCATTACATCAAATAGATCTCCAAGAACATCAAGGAGAACATTGTATTGCGAATCAGAAACAGAGAAGAAGCCATCTAGCTACTGCCCACGGGCCCGTAGGTCTATGATGAAATACTCACGCATCATCGAAGGAGCACCAATGAGGATGATGAACCCCTCCGTGATCGTGTTCCCCTCCGGCAGAGTGCCGGAATCGGGCTCTAGATTGGATCTCGTGGTTCTGGAACTTGTGGTGGCTGGAATTGTGTTTCGACTGCTCCCCTTGGGTTTCTGGAATAACTGAGAATTTATAGAGCTGAGAGGCGGTGGAGGAGACCTCCATGGGCCCCACCACCCATCAAGGTGTGGCAAGGGCCTCTGGCGTGCCCAGGTGGGTGGTGGCCTCCCCTCTGGTGCTTCCTTGGCTCCCAAGTTGTCTTCTAGTCCAAAAAAATCTCCAAAAAGTTTTCAGGCATTTGGACTTTGTTTGGTACTGATATTCTACGAAGTAAAAAACGAGCAAAAAACAGCAACTGGCACTGGGCATTATGTCAATAGGTTAGTCCCAAAAATGATATAAAGTTGCTATAAAATGAATGTAAAACATCCAACAATGATAATATAACAGCATGGAACAATAAAAAATTATAGATACATTGGAGACGTATCAATGAAGTATAGAAGTCTTTTATTTAAATTGACTGAATACATTGTGATGTATAAAGTCCAACGCATTTAACTGGGCGTGTTGAATATTTATATTTCATAAATATTATAAGTAAATATGATTTACTTCAGCACTGAAATATTTGAAATAGTTCAAAGAAATTTAGGATGAAGATATGATATCATTATGACAAAAGATAAACAAGATTCTTCTTTCTTGAAGAAATATATTGAAGTCATAAGTTTAGCAAGTAATTGAATAATTGCGGAACTATTATACGGGTCTGCTCCTGTTAAAATTTTGGGGATTTAAAAATAATACAACCAAACATTCACTAAACAGATACACCATCTAAAAGGTCTGATTAAACTATAAAAGTTAAAGAATATTTTATACCTATGCTTGATTGTAGATTTTATGTTCCTTCCACGAAAATTTCAAGGACAAAATGTTTGTCAAGGAATGAATGTTTTTTTCAAAAAAAGGTTTACTCATTAAAGGAGTAAGTGGGAGGATGATACACCTTATTGAGATTATTGTATCTCTGGCTTCAGTTAAAACAAGACTACCAGAAGTGTTATGGAGTTTTTTTTCATAAAACTCAGCAAAGAAACTACTACATTAGATGTAGAAGCTTTAGTTAAGACTGTAACAAATTGCGAAGATCAGGAAAGATTAAGAATCTATTGAATACTTCATCTTAGAAGAAGATGAATTTGCGCACTACAAGGAAGTAGTGATGGCGCACAGTAAGAGAGGTATGGCTTAAACCATTGAAATCCATAAATGAAGTCCATATACAAGGAACAAGTTTTGAACTTGGTGAGACCTTCAAAAGGTGTGTTATGCACAAAATGTAAATGGATCTTCAAATATTCATGGATAGTTGTAGCGACCTGACCCAATACGATCAAGTCTCTGCGCTTTCTGTGGCATCCCTGGATCAGTATGCTGGCACACACAGTACCTCGACGAAATACCATAACATCACATGTAAAATACATACCGTAGATCCAGAGTATACCTTATATATGTCACAGCGGAAACATATCAATAGGGGTGTGGAGTCCCATCAATGCCAACGGCAAGTTGAGTGTAGACCGTAACACTATATCGTTACTCTTTCTCGTCATAGAAATATCTGCAACATGAGACATTGCAGCCATGTAGGTCAGTGCATTGAATGTACCGGCAAGATCACAATAGAAAGCTGATGAAAGTCTATACAATAGGCAAATATGGTTGGTAGGGCTCTAAGTTTAACTTTTTTGGGGAAAAGCCAATTTTTTCCTACAACAAAGGAGTTAAACGAAATATTACTACAAAAGTTGGTTGTTAGTGAGATGGTTCCACCAACCAATTCTCATGTCCCAAATTGTTAATAAAGCCCACTCGATATTATTAATTGTGTTGAGACTGGCCGATAGTATCATCTCCGGTGCTCATGTCATCCGTAACTGGGGACACGACTAATCGATTAGTTTAACACCCTATAGAGGTTTGTACACTTTACCCGCGACATTTAATCACCTCCGTTATATCCCTGCACTGCCTGATGTTCGAGAACGGGATGGTAGAAACATGGTCTTCCAGAGAGATTATCCGGCAGGTGTCAGTGCCCATCCAATCCTGCAGTTCATCTACATCTGCTAGCAATCTGACCAGCTAGAGTCACGACTAAGGTCGACCAAGCCAGAGCCCATAATGACTTGCGGTTGCACACATAAGCTTTCTGGCCTTGAAGTATCCATCCATCTCGTTGAGCCTGGGTGGCATTCTGTCAGGATGATCACAGGCAGATACCAGGATTCCCTGGCATAACCATGATAGATATCGGGCTGCCAGATCCAATACCATTCCACCAAGAGTTATATTGAGTTCTTGAAGTATTGAAGTCTTGATCATCATGCAAGTCTTGAATTATAAATCCTCACGACACTCTTGTATCACACATCCAACCCCCATCTACTACAGCGTAGCAATAATGCAAGATAACGTCCCTTCCTGCACAATCGTAACAGGGGTATGGGTTTTTCCTACCTCGTGATACTACCTCAAGTTTCAAGCTCAATATAACTACTAGAGGAACATTGAAAAGGGTGACACTAGATGCAATAAAAACATAGGTAAGAAAAATATGGTCAAAGTGAACTTGCCTCGTAAGTTGATGAAGATTCTAACGCTCTCAGAAATAACTTGACACTAATCGTCACTCTCCGATGAAAATCTATATAGTCAAACAATATTCACATAAGCAAACATACGGGCAAGCATTCTAGCAATCAAAAATAAGAATCAACAAAAGCAATAAAGACATCAATAAGACAACCAAATAAAAATCCAAAGAAAACTTTAAAAGAACACTAAACGAAAACTATAAGGAAACGACTAAAGAACCAAAGTTTTTGTCCCAATTCAACTTAACAACAAATAAAATTCTAAACTAATAATTTAGTAGAAAAGAAAATATAAAACAACTAAGTTAACTGAAATAATTTTTTCACAAAATTTTATTAGCAACAAGAAAGAAAGAAAAAGCTATTATAAAACTCTAATTATGACCTAAACAAGTTTTAAAGCAAAACAAAAGTAAATACAATTTTTAAAGCCTATAAAAAATTCTATTGTTGACTAATAGAAACACTAAACAATTTGTTAAAACTGACAAAAAGAAATGAATTAAAACAATTAAAAAACAAAGGAATAAAAGTAAAAAAACAAAGTCAAAACAATACTATTTTTGCTAAAACCCTAATTTAAATTGTTCTAAAATTACCCAAATTACTCCTACTGCAAAATAATACAACTACTTACCAGGAACAAAAAAGACTCAACTCAAAATCTATTTTTAAACTCAAGTTATTCAAAAACTAGTGTTTGAAGCAAATTTGAGCAAATTCAAATTTAAACTATTCAAAATTGAAAACAAATTGCAGAAACGGAAACTACAAGAAATTTTAAAACTAATGCAAATAGAATCACTAAATTTGGCTTAAAACATGAAAGATATTCAATTTCTAAAAACAAAACTAATCTGAAATCTAAAATAAAAAGAAAAGAAAAAGGAAACACTAAGCATCGACTAAGGTGCCACGTGTCGCTAAGCTACTAGCTACCGGGGGTGCGCCATTTGAGTTGCGGATGGTCTACCGAATACTAAAAAAATGTCTTAGCATTTTAAATTAAACATCGGATCTACGGGGGCCATCGGATCGATATCTGAGGGTGGGGAGGGTGGTCATTGAGAGAGGGGGGCGGATGGCTAGTGGCTTACAGTGGGTTGACGTCGACGGCGGCGGCAGGTCGGGCGTGGCTGAGGGCATCGCTCCGGGCGTCGGCAAGCTCGGGATGGTGGTCGTCGAGCACCAGGGAAGAGAGGGAGGCTCGGGGGTGGTATTGGGTGGCGTCAAGGGGGTCGGGGTAGTGCAACAGGGCAGTAATGGCAGCGACGATGACGTTCGGCAAGCCCGGCGAGCCGTCAAGGAAACACGGGGGGTGGCATGGAGTTTTTGCTGGAAAGGAGGGGCTGGCCTTAGTATTTATTGGCTGAGACACTTGGAGGAGGGGTTGAGCATCGGAGGAAGGGAATCCGAGGTGGGGCAGGGTTGCCGCGGTGGCGCTCCGGCGAGAAGGAAGGACTCAAGAGATCCGCCGGTCGGTAGGTCCCACCTGTCAGAAAGAGAGGGAAAGAAGGAAAGGGGCGGGTGACCAGACAAAAAGAGATTCGGGCGCGGGCGAACTAGCTGGGCCGGCCTATGCTATTTGGGACAGAAGGCTTTGGCCGTATTTTTTTGTTTTAAAAGTCAAACACAGGAAGAAAACAAAATGAACAAAATAAATAAAAACTTTATGTAGACATATTACATATCAAAATTTTCAAAATAAGATTTCCTAAGACATGAACTATTTTCCAAAGTCAAATAAAATCTACAAAAAAAATCAAATAATGCAAACAGTGCCACTGTTGCATTTAAAATAAATAAAATTGATTTTTAAAATACCAAAATGATTTCAAATTAATTTTTCTCCACTTTTCTATTGAAGCAAATCATGTTACCCTATTTTCCAAATATTTTATTTTTGAAGAAAAATAATTTGAATAAAAACAACATAACTCATAAGTGGTTTTGAATTTGAATTTGAATTTCAAACCACTTTCAAATCTTTTCTATTTTCCTTATTCAAATATATTTCAAATGCCTCTGAGTTTTGAAGTGTCACATTACTTCTCTCATTTTGAATAACTTTCGGAGAATTTGAAATTTGGAAATTCAAATAACTTCAAATGGAAGGTGAGTTTCAAATAACTTCAAATTGACTTTCAAAATGATTCTTTGAAACCTCCAACTCTCTTTCTTAAAATTTGAAGAAATCATTTTATCTTCTCCCATGAAACTCGTTGAGTTGCATAAAGTTTCTGAATTTGAAATATTTTCCACATGGAATTCAAATCCTCTCAAATCCCTTTTCTTTTCTTTAAAAGGAACAAGTCATATTATATTCACTCTAGGGTTTTGTGATGAAATGAATTTGAATTCATGGAACCAAATGCAAAGATGAAAGTTTGGGAAAGTCCTTCTATTTCCTCTCATTCAACTTTCAAAAAGTTTCAAATTCCAGTCAATTTCACATAATCAATCACACAACAATCAAATAAACACTCCTAATTATTTATTTAATATAACATTCCAAAATGTAGAATTTTGGGATGTTACAAACTACTACCCTTAAAATGAATCTCGTCCCCGAGATTCGGAGAGGCTAGAAAGAAGTACGTTGGGTTTTGGGGGTCTTCCTGAAAATCCATTGATCGTCACAAAGATCTAGGGTGCTACCACCCTTAGAAGCAAGGTTACGGTTCTATACTTTGGGTTGGCAATGTTGGTCTTCCCAGTTCTTCGGTATAACTCCTACTTTGGGGTTCTTCCGGTAGGGGCATAACCATTTCCTCAATATCTTGTGTCCTTTCATCAAAATAAGGTTCTCCCGAGACTGGGTCCTCTTAGCTGACAGGTCTGTCGCCAGCACTAAACAACTATTGGAAATCTCATGGTGGTCAACAATTTATGGTTTCTCTTGCAGGAAATGGGTCTGGGTGGAATCTCATCGTATAACCTATTATTGACAACGGTTGCTTGTACAAGGTTCCATCGTCCTGCCATTCTAAATTTTTTGGCTTGTCATACCGACACTATAATAGGGTTTCAAGGCTATCCGATTTTCCATCAACAAATGATAGTTCATGATAGAAGTCTCTGGTATGGGGACCAATCCATCCCGTACTTGAATCATTACTTCATACAGACAGTGAATCACGTGTTCTAACACTCGGGCATCCTCACAAACATTGCAGAATTCATCTTTTCCTCGAACTTGGTTCGAATAAATCCTCCTAAGAATCGTCTGCTGATCAAATCACAACTTCTTTCTAATTTATTCCTTCAACAAGGTAGTGCTTGATCCTTATTAACTCCTGGGCATGTGGGTCATGAGCCCACTTCAATAGTTGTATAGCTTTAACTCATCCTTGGACTTATTATTGTTCCATATTCCAACACTACACCTCCTTTAAATCCAATAGTACTTCTCTCCTTCATACTCTTGGGGTAACACGTATATATTGAAATAAAACTCAAACTTATTTTGTCCAAACTCCACTCTCTAGAATACATTTTCCTTTCCATTGGTCAAGTGTTCTCACAGGGAATTACCACCCTTAAAATGAAATTGCACAAATTCATCCATAGACCATATTTCTCATATCCTCAAAAATCGTCAAAAATCTTTGTTCATGGAGGAACAACTCATAAAATTCGACATACGAAATCATGACACATTAATTTTATTGATGCATGAATTCATTACAATATCTGAGATTTCCATTACATAATTCAACTCCATATCCTCAATGAAAATAAAAATGTGTAGTACATTATTGCATTCTTTATTCCAGTATAAAAAATCTCAACTACTCAACTTCAAGCTTTCCTCGGTTCCGAACATTCTTTGGCGAAATTTCCTACTTCCTTGCAGCATAAAAAATGACGTCGGACAAATCCAGGGGCTTCTTGGTGATTATTCTGGCTCCTTGGGTTCTTTGCTTCTTTTCTGGGCAATCATTGCCATAGTGTCCTATGTTCTTCTACTTGTGAGCTGCGTTGGGATTTCCCCAAAGAGGAGGGGATGATGCAGTACAGTAGAGATAAGTCCCTCTGTTATGAAACCAAGGTTATCAATCCAGTAGGAGAACCAAGCAACACTATGTAAACAACACCTGCACACAAACAACAAATACTTGCAACCCAACGCGTAGAGGGGTTGTCAATCCCTCAACGGTATTGAGATAGATTAAATTGTATAGGATTTGATAAATAGATCTAACTAAAATACAAAATGAAATAAATAAAAGAAAAGTACAACAATGTATTTTTAGGATTTTTATATGATGAAAGATAGAATCGGGGGCCATAGTTTTCACTAGAGGCTTCTCTTGAGAAAATGGCATCCGGTGGGTAAACAAATTATTGTTGGGCAATTGACAGAAAAGCAAATAATTATGACAATATCCAAGGAAATGATCATGTATATAGGCATCACGTCCAAGATTAGTAGACCGACACCTGCCTGCATCTACTACTATTACTCCACACATCGACCGCTATCCAGCATGCATCTAGTGTATTAAGTTCATGGAAAAACGTAGTAATGCATTAAGAAAGATGACATGATGTAGACAAGATAAACTCACATATGAATAACCCCCGGCTTTTACCCTTAATAGCAACGATACATGCGTGTCATGTCTCTTTCTGTCACTGAGATTGAGCACCACAAGATCGAACCCATCACAAAGCACATCTTCCCATGGCAAGATAAATAAATCTAGTTGGCCAAACCAAATCAATAATTCGGAGAAGAAATACGAGGCTATAACAATCATGCATAAAAGAGTTCAGAGAAAACTCAAATAATATTCATGGATAGATCTGATCATAAACTCGCAATTCATTGGATCCCAACAAACACACAGCAAAAAGTCATTACATTAAATAGATCTTCAAGAGCATCAAGGAGTACATTGTATTGAAGATCAAAAAGAGAGAAGAAACCATCTAGCTACTAACTACGGACCCGTAGGTCTGTGGTAAACTACTCACGCATCATCGGAGGGCCAACAAGGATGATGAAGAACCCCTCCGATCGTTGCCCCCTCCGGCAAGTGCCGGGAAAGGCCTCTAGATTGGATCTCGTGGTTCTGGAACTTGCGGTGGCATAAAAGTATTTCGTCGACTCCCCTAAGGGTTTTGGGATTTTAGAGTATTTATAGAGGCAGAGGTAGGTCAAACAGAGCCACGTGGGCCCCACTACCCACTAGGGTGCAAGAGGCCCCTGGCGCGCCCTGGTGCCTAGTGGCCCACTGGCCCATCTTCTCATGGCCTCGAGAAGCTTCCAGGCTCTCTTCTTGCCAGAAAAAAAGTCTCCAAAAAGTTTAGTGGCATTTGGACTTCGTTTGGTATTGATATTCTACAAAGTAAAAAAACAAGCAAAAAATAGCAAGTGACATGGGGCACTAAGTTAATAGGTTAGTCCCAAAAAATGATATAAAGTTGCTAGTAAATGTATACAAAACATCCAATATTGACAATATAATAGCATGGAACAATAAAAAATTATAGATACATTGGAGATGTATCAAGCATCCCCAAGCTCGTCCTCGAGTAGGTAAATGATAAAAACAGAATTTTTGATGTGGAATGCTACCTATCATTTTCATCACATATTATTTTCTTTTGTAGCATGGATATTTGGACTTTAAGTAATTCAAAGCAATAGTCTATCATTTGACATGAAGACATCAATACTCAAGCATATCAACAAGCAACCATGTCTTTCAAAATATCAATGCTAAAGCAAGTTATCCCTAGCCCATTATGCTCAATCATTGATCCATTCATGAAACACACTCAAATATTAGCTGCATCCAATGGACAAGTATGACAACAGTGTTCTAATTTGTACATCCAGAAAAAATCTCCAAAAAGTTTCGTGGCATTTGGACTTCGTTTCGTATTGATATTCTGCAAAGTAAAAAACAAGCAAAAAATAGCAACTGGCACTGGGCACTAAGTTAATAGGTTAGTCCCAAAAAATGATATAAAGTTGGTAGTAAATGTATATAAAACATCCAAGATTGATAATATAATAGCATGGAACAATCAAAAAGTATAGATACGTTGGAGACGTATCATGTTCTTACACTCAAAACAGGTAATATGACTCTTATCCTTCTTTGCAGAGATTGGTTTGTCCTGTGGGCACATTCCCTTTCTCTTCCTGGACTTCTCGCTCCGATCAATCCTTCTAATTCCTATGGATCAAACTCCACTTCTTCTGTCAGGAAGTCTCCTAGATACTCTTGGCTTTCCTTCGTGCAATACCGTGAAAAATGTCCTTCTCCACATGAATAGCAGGCATGGGCGTAAAATCTGGTTAGGCCTTCTCCATCAGGGTCTTCAACAACTTCCTTCATCACATGTTCTTCTAAACTTTCCCCGAGGGCTTCTTTCATGGCTTCCTTCTGCTGCTTGGTAATTTCTTGTACCTTGGGGTAAATTTGGCACTGAGCTAGGTAATGAGTAGTTCCTTCACACAAGAAACAAGTCAATTGCCTAGTGGGGCATTCTTCCTCAGGGTGATGTTATTCACAATGAGGGCATCCATCCTTGTGTTCTTCATGGGTGTGTCATATTTCTCTGCGGATCTTGCATGCACAAGGCTTCTTCATTTTACGGTCACATGGCTTTTGGATAAGACGAGACCTCGGTAGAATCGTCTTGAATTCTTCCCAAGCATTTGCTCCATTCCATCCTTGTATAGCTTGATGTATCTCTCGCCATCTTGCAACACCTTCTGTGATGTGTTGTAGGGTGTATGGATACATATACTCTCCTTCAATATGGTACTCCTTCATGCGATCTTCCACATTCTCTATCCATTGTGCTACCTCCAGCTGTGTCATCGATCTCGAAAATACAAGTCCATCTTCATTCATCATATATTGGTTCCAAGGGTTTTGGGACGAGATACAGAAGAGGGATAGCGAGATACACACAATACAAACAATATAGTTTTGAAAATAAGTTTCTATTTGTGGCTGTCGGAAAACACACACAAATGACAGCTCACAAATCATCGTATATAACATGAGTGTATGACAGGGGTTTGGTCTTCTAAAAGCCATTTTGGGATTCTTCAGGGTCTTCGAAGTCTGCGATTATTGTAGCTTCAATCAATGTACTCTGAGGTGGTCCTCAGTTGATTCTCTGTGTGGTCAAGAGGGAAAGGGGTATATTCTAACTATTTGAGGTAAGAGAGACTATTTGATAAAATAAGAAAATATGAGAAGTAAAGGATCTTTTGAAAATATAGTTTTAGAGATATCCAGTCCTAGGGCTTTCCAGTTTCTAGGGTTACGTCCAACAATCAACATGTATTCTAATACCATCTCTGTAGAACCCCGACCCAATACGGTCAAGTCTCTGTGCTTTGTGTGCCATCCCTGGATCAGTATGCTGGCACGCATAGTACTTCGATGAAATACCATAACATCACATGTAAAATACGTACCGTTGATCTAGAGTATACCTTATATATGTCACAGCGGAAACATCAATAGGGGTGTGGAGTCCCATTAATGCCAAAGCAAGTTGAGTGTAGGCCGTAACCCTATATCGTTACTCTTTCTTGTCGTAGAAATATCTGCAACATGAGACGTTGCAGCCGTGTAGGTTAGTACATTGAATGTACCGGCAAGATCACATTAGAAAGTGGATGAAAGTCTATACTATATGCAAATATGGCTGGTAGGGCTCTAAGTTTATTTTTTTTGCGAAAAGAAGATTTTCCCTACAATAAAGGAGTCAAACGAAATATCACTACAAAAGTTGGTTGTTAATGAGATGGTTATGCCAACCAATTCTCATATCCCAAATTATTAATAAAGCCCACTCATTATTATTAATTGTGTTGAGACTGGCTGATAGTATCATCTCCGATGCTCATGTCGTCCGTCACCGGGGACACGGCTATTGATTAGTTTAACACTCTATAGAGGTTTGTACACTTTACCCGCAACATTTAATGACTCCCGTCATATCCCCGCATTGCCTGGTGTTTGAGAACGGGATGGTAGAAACATGGTCTTCCAGAGAGATCATCCGGCAGATGTCAGTGCCCATCCAATCCTACCATCCGTCTACATCTGCTAGCAATCTGACCAACCAGAGTCACGACTAAGGTCAACCAAGCCAGAGCCCATAATTGCGGTTGCACACGTAAGCTTTCCGGGCTTGAAGTATCCATCCATCTCTTTGAGCTTGGGTGGCATTCTGTCGGCATGATCACAGGTAGATACCAGGATTCCCGGGCATAACCATGATAGATATTAGGCTGCCAGATCCAATACCATTCCACCAAGAGGTATATTGAGTCCTTGAAGTCTTCAAGTCTTGATCACCATGCAGGTCTTGAATTATTAATCCTCACGACACTCTTGTATCACACATCCAACCCCCGTCTACTAGAGCATAGCAATAATGCAAGATAACGTCCCTTCCCGGACAATGGTAACAGGGGTATGGTTTTCTCCTACCTCATGATACTAACTCAAGTTTCAAGCTCAATATAACTACTGGAGGAACATTGAAAAGGGTGACACTAGATGTAATAAAATCGTAGGTAAGAAAAATATGGTCAAATTGAACTTGTCTGGTAAGTTGATGAAGATTCTAACGCTCTCAGAAATAACTTGGTACTACTCATCATTCTCCGATGAAAATCTATATAGTCAAACAATATTCACATAAGCAAACATACTAGCAAGCATTCTAGCAATCAAAAATAACAATCAACAAATAAAAGCAATAAAGAAATCAATAATAAAACCAAATAAGAATCCAAAGAAAACTCTAAAAGAAAAATATAAGGAAATGACTAAAGAACCAAAGTTTTTGTCCTAATTAAAATTAATAGCAAATAAAATTATAAAATAATAATATAAAAGAAAAGAAAATATAAAACAACTAAGTTAACATAAAGAATTTTTTCGTAAAATTTTATTAGCAAAAAGAAACAAATTAAAAACTATTATAAAACTCTAATTCTTACCTAAACAAGTTTTAAAGCTAAACAAAAGTAAATACAATTTTTAAAGCCTATACATTTTTTTCTACTGTTGACTAACAGAAACATAAAACAATTTGTCAAAAGTGATAAAAAAATAAATTAAAACAATTAAAAACAAAGATATAAAAGTAAAACAGGAACAAAGTCAAAACAGTACTGTTTTTGCTAAAAACCTAGTTTATACTATTCTAAAATTACCCAAATTACTCCTGCTGCAAAACAATACAACTAGTGACGAGGAGCAAAAATAATTAAATCAAAATCTATTCTTTAACTCAAGTTATTCACAAACTAGTATTTGAAGCAAATTTGAGCAAACTCAAATTCAAACTATTCAAAATTGAAAACAAATTGTAGAAACGGAAACTACAAGAAATTATAAAACTAATGCAAAAAGAATCACTAAATTTGGGCGTAAAACATAGAAGATATTCAATTTCTAAAAAGGAACTAATCTGAAATATAAACGAAAAAATAAAAAAATAAAAACACTAAGCATGGGCTAAGGTGCCACGTGGCGCTAAGCTACTGGATACGGGGAGTGCGCGATTTGAGTTGCGGGCGGTCGACCGAATACTAAAAAACGTTTTGGCGTTTTAAATTAAACAGCGGATCTGCAAGGGCCGTCAGATCGAGATCTGAGGTTGGGGGAGGGTGGCTGTTAAGAGAGAGGGCGCGGATGGACGGTGGCTTACAGCGGGTTGACATTAGTGGCGGCGGTGGTGGCGGGTCGGGCGTTGCTCCGGGCGTCAACGAGCTCTAGGCGGTGGTCGTCGAGCAGCAGGGAAGCTAGGGCGGCTCGGTCTGGTCTCGGGTGTCGCTAAGGGGTCGGGGTGGTGCAACACGGCGGTAATGGCGGCGGCGGCGTTCGGCAAGTCCTGCGAGCCGTCGAGGAAACATGGGGGAGGGGGTTGGCGTGGAGTTTTTGCCGAAAAGGAGGTGTTGTCCTTGGTATTTATAGGCTGAGATACTTGGAGGAGGGCTCGAGCACCAGAGGAAGGGAATCCAAGGCGGGGCAGGGTTGCCGCGGTGGCGCTCCGGCGAGAAGGAAGGAAAGAAGAAGAAGAAGAAGAAGAAGAAGAAGAAGAAGAAGAAGAAGAAGAAGGAAAGAAGAGATTCGTCGGTCAGTGGGTCCCATCGGTCAGAGAGAGAGGGAAAGAAGGAAAGGGATGGGTGACTCGACGAAAAGAGATTCGGGCGTGAGCGAACTAGCTGGGCTAGCCTGTGCTATTTGGGCCAAAAGGCATCGGCCGTAATTTTTCTGTTTTAAAAATGAAACACGGAAAGAAAACAAAATAAATAAAAACTTTATATAGACATATTATATACCAAAATGTTTAGAAATGGATTTCCTAAAACATGAACCATTTCCAAAGTTAAATAAAATCTACAAAAATTCAAATAATGCAAACAGTGCTACCGTTGCATTTAAAATAAATAAAATTTATTTTTAAAATACCAAAATGATTTCAAATTAATTTTTCTCCACTTTTCTATTGAAGGGAATCATGTTACCCTATTTTCCATATATTTCATTTTTGGAGAAAAATAATTTGAATAAAAACCAAATAACTCATAAGTGGTTTTAATTTGAATTTCAAACCACTTTCAAATCTTTTTTGTTTTTCCTTATTCAAATATATTTCAAATGCCTCTGAGTTTTGAAGTGTCATATTACTTCTCTCATTTGAATAACTTTCAGTGAATTTGAAATTTGGAAATTCAAATAACTTCAAATGGAAGGTGAGTTTCAAATAACATCAAATTGACTTTCAAAATGATTCTTTGAAACCTCCAACTCTCTTTCTTAAAATTTGAAGAAGTCATTTTATCTTCTCTCACGAAACTCGTTGAGTTGCATAAAGTTTATGAATTTGAAATATTTTCCACATCAAATTCAAATCCTTTCCAATCCCTTTTCTTTTCTTTAAAAGGAAGAAGTCTTATTATCTTCACTCTAGGGTTTCGTGATGAAATGAATTTGAATTCGTGGAACCAAATGCAAAGATGAAAGTTTGGGAGAGTCCTTTCATTGCCTCTCATTCAACTTTCAAAAAGTTTCAAATTCCACTCAATTTCACACAATCAATCACACGACAATTAAACAAACACTCTAAATTATTTATTTAATATAACATTCCAAAATTTAGAATTTTGGGATGTCACAATAGTGATTCTGAAAGAAAACGTTTTACGGAAGAGTTTTGTAGGAATGGAAGAATTTATCTTGTCAAATCTTCTTGTTAGTAACAATACTTAAAGTATAAATGGATTACAATGGTGAGTGTTCTATATATATAACAGATGAGTAACAAAACTATTTTGAAAAGATTTCAAACAGGATGTACATAAGATAAAACCAAAAGGTTTTGTTAGGAATACCAGAATGACATAAATATTTCAAGCCATGTGTATGATTTGAAATAAAGTATCAAGTAGATAGAATCTGATGAAGTAATTGGAGAATTTAAACTTTATCAATAATCTTGTGGATACAAGAAGTTTAGTGGGAGCTCTATGGCATATCTGATCTTACATATGTATGACATATCACTTTATCAGAAATAATATAAAGTATATTAGCACAAAAGATTAAAATCATGTAGGACTTAGAATTATTGGATGAAAATCTATAACGATAGATTAAAACATTTGATTGTGCTAAGACATGAGCTGTGACAAAAGTTTTAAAGAAGTTCAAAAGAACAAAATATTTTCTCAAAATGTCACATAGCATAGCATTGTGCAGAAATCAATATTGAAAAACAATTGATGAGCGTGCGTGGATGAATAGAGTTCAATTTGCTTCAGAGATTGAATTCATCGCGTGTGCTATCAAATGTACAAAGCAATATGTTTCGTATAAACTACTCCCTCCATCCGAAAATACTTGTTGTCAAAATGGACAAAAAGGGATGTATCTAGAACTAAAATACATCTAGATACACCCCCTTTTGTTCATTTTGATGGCAAGTATTTCCGAACGGAGGGAGTAATTGTTAGTAGTAAGTACTATAGTGATCCTAGAGAGGTTCACTAGGGTGATTGCTTAAAGATTAAGTACCTCAGTTGGACGAAAGGTTTTGCTTCTTGCCCATGGAGGAGATGAAGAGGTTGTTGTAAATAGTTACACAAATTGTTTGTTGTAAAGGTTACACAAGACAACTTCATGACTAATATAAATAAACTATCGGGGTATAAGTTTTGAAACAGTTTCAGAAAATGAACATAAATGTGGATTTTATAAATGATATAGATTGAGGCTTGAGAAGTTTTCAATAGAATATAATCTGGATCAACAAAAGATTATTGATAGACTATGGTGTAGTTCCAAATGAAAATGGACTATATGGAGATATAGTGTTACTATAAAATGAACTATATAGACATATATTATTACAATTAATGTAACATAAGAATTACATAGAAAAATTAGATATTACCGACACGAATAACATTAAGATTTGAAGAGTATCAGATTCGGTGACGAAGGCTCTAACAGTAGCAAAGCATGAGCAACACCAGATAGCCATGGATGTTAGAAAAACATGCAACATGATTATTGACTCTAGTGCAAGTGGGAGATTGTTGGAAATATGCCCTAGTGGCAATAATATTTCTATTATTATATTTGTGTATTCATAATTAAGAGTTTATATTCTATGCTATAATAGCTATGATCCTGGAATATGCACGTGTGGAATGATAAACTGTTAAATAAAAGGTTCCTAGTGTTGCCTCTAGGACTAGCTCAAGTGTTGTTGGTGATCATGTTTTCCGGATCTTAGGGTAATGTTAAGTATAAATGATGGTCCTAAAACAACATTGAGATTATGACCTTGGAAGAACGATCATATTGAATCGACCCAAACTTGTCTGTTATGAATTGAGTTTATATCGTCTGTAATCAGTTGTAATAACACAGAGTGTTAACATGTCATTTTGCTCCTTAGACCAAGAGAGTATCGTAGTCACTTCTTACCGTACGTTGGGATTTGGGGTTGCTCCAACGTCACCTGTAACACAGTGATCATAACAACAACTTCCAGGTTCATCGGAAAGTTTGACAAGGGACTAGATGGCTCGAGTGTGGGATTTTCTCCTCCGACGATGGAGAGATATTCTTAGTGCCCTCTCGGTGTGACGACATCCATCATCGTCTGGACAAACACAGGTGACTATGTGATGGGGATGCCAGAACACAACAATGAGAAAGAAGAACAAAACCAGTAACGAGGATAACGGTATAGTAAACATGTGATGACTCGGGAGAATACCGATGCATCCCGGGTTTTGTGAAGTATCGCAAAGCAAAGGGAACATCACATGATAAATAAATGTTCACTCAAATATCATTCATGTGCTCATAGGGATCGATATGGACGTCCACCGTTCCGCTATCGGTCATTGAACAAACGGTTCCGTTCATGTCTATGAGTTAACCGAACCTACGGGGTCACAAGCTTAAGGCAATCACGATCTACTGAGTGTTAGTAGGACGGGAGCGATGAGAATATATTTGTGGAATTGTTTCATAAATATTCGAAATAGTTTCGAGAGGATCTGAAAGCGTTTCGGGGTCACCGGAAGGGTACCGCATGTTTCTAGAAATGTTCTGGTGCGAGGACACTTTGACTGGGCCACGGGGTAAGGCCCACGAGGCTTTAGGTTGGTGCAAAAGGGGTTTTGCGGAGGTCAGGGACCCGAGGCCGAGGTCCGTGGCATTTCCTGAAACGCAAGGAACCTTGGCGTGTCGTGTTGGAAACCGAGGAGGACTCTTTCTTGTGTTCCAAGCCGACTTCGGGGACGCCCTCTCCCCAAGTTACGACCCCAAGAACATATAAATAGAGGGGCAGAGCTGGCCCCTAGGGCACAAGTTTTTGGAGCCTCCTCTAGTTCTCTCTAGTTCTAGGCCCAGTTGATCATAGTTGATCTAATTAGAGCTTGACCTAGACCCTCTAATCCTCACAATTAGAAGCCCAGTGTTGTTCTAATCTCCTCCCTCTAATTCTCCGGCATGATTAGCTCTGGACGGTGAAGCGCGTCGTGAAGGTTGCACGCTTGCAACCAATTAGAGGGGACATGCTTTTGGTCTTCAATTCGATGGAATGTTCGTGGGCGGTTCGCGGGATCGTTCATCGATGGTTCGAGGGACTCCTAGTACGATCTACACCGACACGTTCTTGTTCCACTGCAACTCGGTGACGGTAATGATCGTGATCCCAACCCTTAGTGCATCTTCATATTGATCTTGGGTGTGCGTAGGTGCGATTCTTTTTGTTTTCTACTATGTTTCCCAATAGTCACATCACAAATATATGGTTGTAAGCATTAATTTCTTCATACCCATGCCTATTTTATTATACGTGTTTTCAGTGTCAGCTTGATTTACGATCCAGTCAAAAGCTGGAATTAATTCTTCAGCAAAATCTTGTTTGAGACCCTAGCTTAAAGGGCACCGTCCTCCCATGGATTCAATAACTCAAGTTCACCTCTCGGGAAAAAGACGAAAATCTTTTCTGCTCCTTTTATGGATCACCAAAGGAAGTAATCAATAAGAACAACTGATACACCTCCATCATAAAATTTTAGGTCTCATTCTCTAGAAAAGCCATCATACATCAACAAAGAAGCCTAAGTATTACATACACAACAATCAAATATAGGATCAATACGATTAAAATTTAGTGCTTCTGGAAACCCTGCCATGGCAACAACAATTACGGCCATGGCATCCATGGAGGGAAAAATTGCTGCCATGACACCACTTTCTGCCGCTCTAATCCTATCACCCTCCCACGATAACTGCAACAGCTGCTTGGCCCTCCCAAGCGAACCTGACCAGCGAGGCCGATGGGCTGAACCGTATGGCACGGAGCAAGAAAATGGAAAATGAGGCACCATCACATCAACACACCGCCCCGAGAAGAAGCAAGCACACATCTCAAGCTACAACTCACAAAACCTGCAACCACAAGAGCAATGCTATGCACACGACACCATATAGACGATTTGTGCACGACAATCAAATCTGGCCGTGCATGAATGGCAAGAGACATCAGTACATGGCTAGATTGGTCTTCGTGCAATAGTCGTCCACAGCATTTGTCGTGTGCACAGCATTTTCCCAACCACAATGAATTGATCCATGCCATGCACTTTAGAAGGCACCTACCTCGGGCACAGCCTCCATGGCACTGCCCTCTTCGTTGTGCAGAAGACGCTACACCGACCCACCCTCACACCAAAGAAATTCCACCTCGGGTGCCAAGCCAGCGCATGACCAACTTATAGGAAAAGACTATCGTCTTAAGGAAATGACTAAACACGATCGAAAGGAAAGCATGTGCTGCCTGGATACGCGGACCAGGCTCACGCGCGTCCCTGGGTAGAACACAACATTGCTTTTCTGGACGTGTGTACCCAGCTCGCGAGGCTAGGCATGTGAGGCGCAGCCAGCCAAGCGCCAACGCAGGCCCGTTGGTGCGATCAACCCGATACGACGAGGGGCACGGCGCATACCCAGCCTGATCGCACCGAACGGGCTCGTCTGGTGCGACCACACTCGAGCGCGCGGTCGTGCCACATGCCCGCCTGGAGCGACCTGACCAAACCAAGTGACTTACAGGTGGGTCAGACAAGGCTCTCGCGCGTGCACAGGGGCGCGCGCCACCCAATGATGGTGGCCCCGGGCACTCCAAGCGGTCCACCCTTCATGGACCTCCCAGCCGGGTCGCCCGGGCATGCGTCGTCCAGGAAGATTAGACGACATGGACCGTCCCAAAAGGCTCCGACATGGCGCGAATGGACGAACCCAAGACACCAATAGGAGGGGTCGGCTAGGGCGTCGCATCCGAGTGCATGCGCAACAAAGGGCTTCCAATGATGGTGGCCCTGCGCGCCCCCAACGGTCCACCCGTCATATACCGCCTAGCCGGGCTGCCCGGGTCCGAGCCGTCCGAGCAGATCGGCGGCTCGGAGCACCCCCGAGAGGCCCCCGAGGCACGCCAGCTGGAAATCGACGGCTCGAAGGGCACTCTCGCCCGTGAAGTGCCCAGGGAGACATGTACTCCGTCATCCTTTATAGGAGTAATATCACTACCTCACCTAGGTCTTAAAAAGTTCATCCACATGACTAGAAAGTGGTTCCCTTGTAAGATAGGTTAGTATAAATAACATTCAAACCTAAGCAAGTCTTGTTGTAACATAATAGAAAAGATACACACAATTCTAGAGCTCCCACGCAGTTGTTGTCCATTGTTGAGTGGTGGATAAGTGTAGCTACTTGTGCAGGTGGAGCTCAATCTTAACCTATTTCTGCTAAACTGCAGGTATATCAAACAGTACATTTGAAACAAATGCATCCAATATGCCTATGAGATCTGATGGGGGATGGTTAGATTTTATGGGTCTTGTCCCACTAAATCTTGTACCTCGACCTAGTTGAAATGTTAAAATCTCAAGGGCCTATTTGAGTCGCATGAAAGTGTGTTCGTTTAGTACCATATTGCTAGTGAAGTGGAAGAATCACCAACATAAAAGGTGAATTGTTCTGCAACTCTTTGTAGCATGAGAAAAGAGAGCAATGACATAAAAGGCGAATTGTTCACGCAGTAAGACACATAAAAGGTGAATTCTCATGCCATGCCAAGCAACGTGCGCGCGGCATGGCGCGTTCCGTGAATCGAGTTTGAGTTCGAGCTAATGTTATGTGTCTTACTGGAAGAACTAATTTTTTGCATGGCAGTACTCAAGTTCGTTGTGGACACGTTTTGTACTTTCAGAGAGTTCTTCCACTACATGTCAGTTGCATCTTTCACTCTCTGAACACGTCCCCTCTATGTAGACGAGATACAGAGGAGAGAGGCAACGCCTAGCAGAACACACACACTTGTCGAGTTCTCTCTATGATGAGTTGCTTCTCCGGTGATCCCATCCCAACTATTGCGTGCACAACCATCCGAGAGAGCAGGCCTCTGAACCCTTGAGAACCTGCATCGGGTGAGGGGTGATAAAGTTATTTTGGGGAGCTTTACTCGCGCAAGTTCGACTATATAGTTGATGTTCGTCCCCCTAGTTCGACTACTTGCTCTACGGTGGACGACCACCTTGTCTTCACCATCATGGCCGAACATGCTGCTGCACCGCAGTTTTCGGTGCCCTCGTAAGATCTTACCCTCTCTCATCACATTTGCGTTTGATCCATACGCCCGTAGTAATCTTGTTATCATGCATTCATGCTAATCTAAATTTAAGCTTAATCAAAATCTTTCTAATTTCATAACATATTTCTAGTATAGTAAGTATGTGCTTTGTATGCACTTGATCTAGTATCATCTTACCATGATTAAAGATGCTCTGTAAGAGCATCTACAGTCGGGCGTCTCAAACCCGCCTCAGACGTCCGGCCGGGCTGCCCGATCACCAACCGGTCACGTTTTTTCGACCCAGGCGGGTGCCTCAAACATGCCTCAAACGCTCGAGCTGACCGGAACCCCCCATATCCAGCTCAAATATAGGGCGGATATGGGGGCGCCCTGGCGCGCCCGGGCACGCCCGCCACATCGGACTGACGAGGAGGTCCCACGCGGAAACGCCCTAAAACCCGGCGGTCCGAAGCTCTTCTCCTCCGTCGTACCGCCAGCTCTGGCGGGCCGCGTAGTGCATTGCTCGCCTAGTTAAGTCAACTGCCGGCACCGAAACCCTACCATCCGTCCACATTTCTCTCCTCCTATCCGCCGTCGCCGCCGCTTTCCACTCCACCCGTCCGCCTAGTAGCCATGCCCCACGCCGCCGGGTGAGGAGCGAGGCATTTCTTACGCCAGAGCGCCGGCTCGAGCTCCTTGAGCAGATCCAGGCTAGGCGCGAAGCCCGGATCACCGCGGGGCTACCTCCGGATGCACTGGATCCGGAGGAGGAGTTGGAGGACTTTGAGGAGGAGGGGGATGAGCTGGAGGAGGAGGAGGGGGATGAGCTGGAGGAGGAGGATGTGTGGGAGGCTGGCGACGCGGATTTGCAGTTGGAGCAGCAGGCCATCCTCGATTCCCTCTGGTCGGAGTCGGCTGCGGAGGCAAGACGCCATCGCCGGTAGGAGATGGAGGCGCAAGAGGCCGCGGAGGAGGCGGAGATGTGCGCCTACATGTATGAGGTCGAGCAGGAGGAGGATGAGCCGGAGCCCTCCTACCCGCCCGTCCAGCCGGCGCCTGACACCGTCGTCGTGGACATCTCCAACGACGAAGAATAGCTAGGGTAGTACGTAGGTGTAGTACGTAAGATTTTTTTGCATGTTTTGTATGGATCTAAGGAATGAAATATAAGATAGGGGAATACAAATTGACTAATTTGAGGCGTGTCTGGTCAGTACCCGTGGATGCGTCCGGGCGCGTCTGTGGGTGTTTGAAAGCCGGATTTGCAAAGTCCGGCTATGGGGCTCTAAATCACATTCTTTCGCAAGGATCAAATGCGGCTTCGGTTGCCTCAACGGTGTCTTCAGTCTTTTTCCACGAGCTACGAGCTTACATTATGCCCGCTGCCGAAACGAAAATCTAGCTAGCTGCTGTATCTCAAGGCATATGCTGCAGGCTACACCTACACGAGCATATTCTCCGACGTGCCTAAACAGCAAAGTAATCGCAAATTAAGCACCTACCATAAACCGGTGCCAAATCCAATCAATCACGCACGTTCATAGCGGACGTGCGCCGCGAATTTCTGCAAGCTTCAGGCCGCCGACTAGCTAGCAAGCTGTGACAGCAACCAGAAGACACCGATATACAGCTCCGTCATTTGCTAGCTGATCACGCGGCTGAGCTGGCATGATCATATCTATCGATGATACGGTTTTCCTACTACTCCCTCCGTCTGAGAATACTTGTTAGAGAAATAGATAAAAATGGATGTATCTACAACTAAAATACGTTTAGATACACCTATTTCTTCAACAAATATTTCTGGACGGAGGAATTAGTATATTGCTGCAATCTATGCCTATCTTGATTGCCTTGCACGTAGGCACGCACACACCTACACGGCTGTGGCTGTGGTCAGCATCGGGTGACCAGGTGTGATGGGATTCCTCGAGATATTCCTCCAGCACAATGAGGCGAGAGCGGCGCGCGGCGCGGAACAGTTGCGGCGGCCGGATGGATCATGGATACGTGTCCGTCCAATCCGGGGAAGCCGAGCTGTGCAGCAGCAAACGCGCCGTCTCTTTGATCGGCCTGAACCACGTCGTGCCAACGAGTCTCTCCAATCACAAAGAGGAAGTTCCTGATTTGATTTGATTACCCCACAATATTCCAGTTCCTGGTAAGACATCAAAATATGAAATGTTCCTCACTCCAGTTATTATGCCGTACAAGTTACTTCTGTTAACTGGCTGGTTACTACGAAAAGCTCCTTTGATGCATGGCGTCTAGTGGTATGCTTATCTGCACCTCTCCTTTGCATGTGGATCGCTGAAGCGCATTTATGAACCAGTGTATACCAACGTAGCCGTTCTTTTGCAGGAGTAGTATATCACGGGTAAGACGCGTGGTTTGGTACTGGATTCGTTCACTAGCAGTAGCAAATGTTCCACGATCCATCCCCTTAGTATGACGAATTCTAGCACTGATAGTAACTTGGACCAAACCTGGTACACATGTTGAGAACATGTACCGAATCGGTGGGTGTGTCCACTGCCCCGGCCAAATGCCTGCCAACTAGTCTGGCCCCACACGTTATGTCCCACTCATTCCGACCACATAAATTTCTTGCAAATTCAAGAAATTTAATTAGTTCATGATAAGAAGTCATTTGACTAATTATTTTTATAGTAGCTCCGACCGTTATAAAATGACTGATCGCTGGACGGCGCATTTAAAGCCACCCTGAGTACATGCACTGCATGCTAAACATGATTAGCCAGTGCTTTTAGCTCTTCGACTGGATGAACCAAAAAGTTTGATTTATTAGCCAGCGCTCGAGCCAGCCCCACTGTCATGAGCTAGGAGCATTCTGTGTGTAATAATTTGTTTTGACCAGTCAGTTCCTTATGTGTAATAATTTGATTTTCTAATTGTCGGCAAGGAACTTTCTGGGTTAATGCCCAAAAACTATTCAGAAGCATGATGTACCAAAACAATAAAGTACCTCATCTGTTATACTCATCAACCTTCACAAATCTATAGAAAAAACGATCAATTGTTAACTCACCGCACATCCGCAAACCAACTCTTGCATGCATTTGACTCTGCTTGACGTTTAGACGACTTCTAGCAAAACGTATCCCAAATCAAATTTCCCATGAGTACAAATTGTAAAATTCGTAAGCCTCGTTTAACAAATCAAGGGACAACCCAATCTTAGGGTTTATTACAACGCCTTCTTTCTTTTCTGTGAATCCTCTGATTGTCAATTCCAATGCGCTTTTCATATCTGCACCCCGCTCTCTCTCAACATCTCCATCGGACAACCTAACCTTGAAAAAAAATTACATAGAGCGATAGCCAAAAAATTATATAGAGTACACGGGACGCATATCACTAGAAAAAACATATAATCATTTTTTATCCACATCTAGTTTGGTGGGCTGCCAAAATCGTGGCCCAGCATTATCACAAATATCAATCAGTTCATAAAAACCAACAAGGACCATGAACTCCACATGAGCAAGACATTTCACTTAGATATTTTCCTACTAACAAGGCCCAATTACGCACTCAAATTTATACATTACAGATCACGTATGGGTTTTTTAACAAAAAAAATTCCTAGGGGACTTAAGTACAATTTTTTTGCTACTAGCAAGGCCCAATTACGCAATCACTGTTATGCGATTGTTAACAAATACACACTTACCAATTAGTACAAAAAATTGTTATATTATTTTCTAAACAACTAACTGTTGCGCATAAATCTGTCATATACACGATTGTGTTGTGTACTGACCTTCGTTTCCAAGTGGACGTTGCTTCGACATAAGCATTATGCACAGGAACCTCGCAAGATCCAGCTTCAAAACTCTCCGCAGGCTCCCGGTGTGGGTTGTTGATGGATACATCTATTCCAACCTCCCTCGTTCCTTCATGTTCTGCACAATCTGCATCTTGCTCATCAAGGGATAACACAGTATCCACACGGTGGCAAGCCCTTGACGATCCTGATGAACAATTTGATGGCGCGCGCATTACATCTCGTAATCTTTGCGCGGTGGGGGAGCACTCAGGTATCAAGCTACCTGTCGATCTAAAGATGAAAAAAAGAAATCAGGATAAAGGAGAACAAAACAAACCAAGATCAAAGAAGTTTTGAACACTTCACCTTAGCTGCCCCTCCATGTCGACGAAATCCATTCCTCATGCGTGAAGGAGACAAACTGGATGTATCCCCGAGCTAGCAGATGTTTGTAATTTTTTTATGCGCTCGCCGATATTTTGGCATAATAATCTCTGTGGAACGAATGGGTCCCAACTAAAACTGCACGCCCCGAAACATGTACCAGGTCCTGATTGGGCCATATCATAGTTCGCATGCAAGCGGACATGTGCCGGGTTTCGCATCGGGTCTGGGCAAACATGGAACAAGTAACCGAGGTAGGCTGACGCATGCCTCGCCATACGTGGCCGTAACTTCAGTTAAACGTACCTCCTCCATGCAGTATATGCCGCACATATTGCTAATATATAAGAGCATGGGGCCCATTGGACCAATCATGATGCATGCAGTGCACGGCATGGATAAAGTGCACCAATGTCGTCGTGCACTGAAAGTGCGCTCCGTTGATTACTAGCTCTTTTCAAATGTCACAGTCCAAAGACTAACCGCGACCCTATCCTGAAATGTAGTGGCGGAGCCAAGGCGGGGCGCAGCAGGGGCCTGCCCCCCCCCCCCCCCCTAACGATCGACAATTTTGTTAGAAGCTACGAAATGTAACACTGAGAGGCGGTCACCCTACCGGAGGCGCACAAGCATGCCATATTAGGGGGCCAGCAATCCCATTGAGAAGGACCCTAGAGGAAAAAGTGTCGAGAAGGGTGGTGATCCAATCCCACAAGCGGTTCGGGAAGCCCCTATGTCGGAGAAGATCCAGAATGAACTCCCCACGCACAGAGTCGAAGGCTTTCCAGATGTCAAGCTTCAAGAGGAGTGACGGAGTCTTGTTTCCATGCAGCTGTCGAGCGAGATTTCTGACGTACATGAAGTTATCGTGAATGCTCCTCTTTTTGATGAAAGCACTTTGCATGTTGGAAGCCAGATTGTTCGTGAGAGGCCCAAGCCGAATAGTGAGCACATTGGCGATGATCTTGGCGATACCGTGGATGAGACTAATTGGGCGATATCGGCTATCACCTCCGCCTCTCAGTGGTCGATAGGCGGAGTTGAACCAATGGAAGTTTGCCGAATGAAGGTTGTCGAATTGGTGGATCACTCTCATGACATCACCTTTTATTATGTGCCAATTTTTTCTTGAAGAAGTAGCCGGTGAACCCATCCAGCCTCGGAGCCTTGTCGCCTAGCATTTGGTCAATGTCAGTCATGACTTCCTCCTCTGTGCTGGCATCATCAATGCCGATGCCAGCCATGCCGACAAAGCCAAACTCCACGCTCTCCCAATTGAGGTCCAGCGGCCTAGGTGGCCGTGCTCATAAAAGATTTTCTCGGTGAGGTTGTGGTCAGTGACCCATCCATTTCCTCGATTTAAGCGGTGGATGTGATTTTTCCTTGGTCTTGCTTTGACCCTTTGGTGAAAAAACTTAGTGTTGGCGTTGCCCTCTCTGATGTTGGCTATGCAAGCAAATTGCTTTTTTTTTCTTGCTCTTTCCACCACATCCAAACTAACTACTTGGCGCTTGAGCCTATTCCGAAGGTCGTGCTCCTCCGTCGATAGATGGCGGGTTTCCTAAGCGATGTTGAGAATGACAATGAGGGTCGCATGGAAGTGCACCTTAGCCTTAGAGAAAAGCTTTCTACTCCATTTTGTGAGCTCCAGCCCCGTTTTCTGAGCTTGTGAAATAACCTTTGGCACCGCTCTTCATAAACGTTGTTCTCATCCCAAGCCTTTTGCACAATCTCTGTGAAGCCCGGAATGCTGCTCCAAAAATTCTCAAATTTGAAACACCTCGGTCTTTTTGGTCCCCTGCTATCCGCCGGAAGGAGCGGAAAGTGATCTGATAACGAAGAGGAGATGTCATGGAGCACATGGGAGTTGAACCGCATATCCCACTTGACATTGTTGAAAAAAGAGTCGAGCTTACAGAGGGTAGGATTCAGTCTCTCGTTGCTCCAGGTGAAGCTGTGGTTTTGAAGTATCTCTTTAAGCTCGCATGTGTCAAGTGTGGCACAGAAATGATTGACGCGGCTACGATTTATGTTTTCTTGTCTCTAGCCCGGTAGATTTGGTTGAAATCACATAGAGCTCATTGAAGTTATTCTTCCTAGTGGAGGCGGTAGGCCCATAAACACAAGTGATCAGTTTAAAACCATGACCATCGCCGAGAGGCAAAACTCTGTTGCGGATATGTCGGTGACATGGACAGAGCATCGTCTCAAAGCATTAGGATACCCACGGGTTCCGATTGCCGGCCTCTGGGCAAAGCTGCGAAGTTTTAGATATTGTTATATTATATATGTCACGGACTTGATGTTAAATATTTGCCTAAATACAAACTGAATGCTACCATAGTAACTGTCAAATGCCAAATGTGACTTATAGTCTTCAGCCACTAGAGGAAGATGATCTTTTCGCAAGCAACTTAATGGTCAACAAGCGGTACGTTGACAGTAATCTGGAAGCCCTACAAAGTTTCCATTGCACATTCAGGATGAGAAACATCTGCATGACATATTCTGGGAATAGAGGATCCCATCCAACACAAAAGCCCCAGCCACCGTCTGCTGTCGGTCACCTGCGGCTTCAAGCAGAAATCTTGAAAACAACTGTGAAGACTCATGATTTGGAACACAGAGCAATATCTGTACCATACGAAGTGTTGTCATTTGTTCTATACAGCATCATGCAGGAGCTTATTCAGAATTGGCACTGTCAAAATGTTTTTTTTGAAAACGGGCAAAAGATTTGCCACGTATATTAATTAAGAGAGAATAGAGTTTGTGTTACAAACACCCCTTAACAATACACGGAAGAATCACTCTCCCGGCATGATGGACCCTAGCTTCTTAGCTCCGGCGGCGACCCAAAATGATGCCTCCCTTTTGATGTTGTCGAGAAGAACCGTAGGCGGAGCTGCCATGTTGCGGAATACACGAGCGTTTCGCTCGTTCCAGATCGTCCATGTAGTGAGCATGGTGAGCGAGGCCATGGCCTTCCGGTTGGGGACGGAAGCATCAGTCAACCCAAGCCACCATTCTAAGGTGGAATGCCTCAGGGGCCAAGTAGAGGTGTCAATGTGAATGAGTTGCAGCCACGCCTTGACCAAGCCCCATAGGCGAATGGTGAAACGACATTTGAAGAAGAGATGGTCAACCGATTCATTCTCACGCATGCATAAGGGGCATGAGCCACAGTTAGGCCAACCGCGCTTGGCCAAACGATCCGCAGTCCAGACTCTATTTTGGATGGCCAGCCAAGCAAAGAACTTGACCTTGGGTGGAGCCCAGATTTTCCACACTGCATGCTCCAAGGGAGAGCGAATGAGGCCGAGAAATTGCGCTTTGTAGGCGGACTCCGCCGTGTAGAGGCCACTAGTAGAATGCTTCCAAACAATGTCGTCGTCAATATCCTCCTGTAGGTGAAAATCCCGGATGGTGGCCCAAAGCTCGAGAAATTGTCTGAAGTGCTCTATAGAAAAATCGGACGTCATCTTGATCTTTTTAACCCAAGCGCCATCCTTTAGTGCTTCCCGCACCTTCCAATTCTTCCTCGTTGACGCCGCGTAGATGAGAGGGGCCAAATCCATGGGTTTGCGGTTGTGCACCCACGGAGAGTCCCAAAAGGGGGTGCGCGCGCCATTTCCCACAATAATAGTTGAGGAGGCATAGAAGAAGTTGTAGTCTGCGTTATCGCACGGGTTGCCCATGCCAACCCACATCTTAGTTGGCTCCTTCCACTCAAACCAAATCCAACGAATCCTCAGTGCCCTAGCAAATTTCTCCGTGTTTAGCACTCCAAGACCCCCATTAGCAATTGGGCGGCAAACGGTGTCCCAATTAACCTTGCATTTGGCCCCGGTGGTCTTGTCTGTTCCCTCCCAAAGGAACGCTCGCTCAAGCTTGTTGAGATTTTTGAGGGTGCTTGTGGGGAGGACGAGCGTAGTGATGAAGTATATGGCTTGGGAGGCAAGCACCGACTTGACCAAGGCGGTGCGTCCCATAGACGTGATGTTTTGCCCGTCCCAAGGGACCAACTTTGCCGCCGCCTTATCCTCCAAGAACTGAAAGTCCACCTTCCTGAGCCGCCGCACAGAGAGCGGGAGGCCTAAGTATTTCATGGGGAAGGATCCGCGCACCGCCGGAAGGTTTTGAAGGATGTCCGACAGGTTGATGTGCCCACAACGGATTGGGATGACCGAGCTCTTGTGAAAGTTGGTGGCTAGACCGATGACATCGCCAAAAAGACGAAGGATGTTGGAGAGGTGGTCAATATCGCGCTTGATGGGTGCCATGAAGACCGCCGCGTCGTCCGCATAAAGGGAGGTTCGTAAAAGAACCCCACGGCCACGGATTTTATGAAATAGCCCTGTAGTTGCCGCCATCTCAAGAATTCTTTGGAGTGGGTCGATCGCGAGCACAAATAGCAAGGGGGATATAGGGTCCCCCTGTCGGAGACCCTGGCCATGGATGATGGGGCTGCCAGCGACGCCGTTAAGAAGAATCCGCGAGGAAGAGGTGCCCTCCCAAAACATCATGGCAGCCAAGCGACTCCAGTATTATGCCATTACAAACAAGATGCTTATGCTTCTGCTGCAGCGCTCTCCAATGTACATGCACCTGAAAAACCTGGGCTCTAGACTATAGGTACAGAAAGAAAGGAAGAAAGAAAACAGCAGAGAGCAGAGGAAGGACAAGTCAAGGAAACAAAAAGCACACCACTACAATACCACTAGTCCACTACCACAACGACATCAGCATCAATCTAGAATCTACACTGCCGATCACCCGAAACAAGCGCGGGGCACCGGCATGTCTTGGGATGGAGCTATACTGCCCGCGAGGATCAGTGGCGCAGCTCCAATTTGAGTCCGCCACAAGATGAAGAATTCAGTAAGCAACTGCAACTACTCCTGGGCATTTTTATCCCCTAGCATGCCGCGTCCCGGAAGAATTCTGCGGGCACTGAAGTTGGGCATTGCTTTTTCCCGACAAATTTGTACTGAGGAAAGAATGGTGTAGAGGAGGTCAGCATCAGCATAAGCTTTGCCTAATAACTGAAGAAATTTGGTGGCATAATATTGGCTGAGATCGGTTACCTTATGTTGGCTGTACTTTTCTCTGATTGCAGGAAGATTACTCCCAGGACCAACGCTGAAAAGGCGGTGCAGCGCCTTCACACAATCGCAGAGCTCCGATGGCTTGTACTGTGTGTAGTGGGCAAGGGTGGAGTTCTGATTCCAGTTCACAATGGGAAGTAGTACATGTTAGCTCAAGCAAGCAACGTTTTGATACTGCAAAGATTTGTGAAAGCTGCACTTACCCAGGGGTGTTTTGCTGGCTGCAGTATGAACTTCGACAAGAAAATTGCGGAGGCCGCAACAAGTGAAGGAGGGTAAGCAAGTAGACTGTACTCAAGCAGTGATAGCTCAGCAACATAATTGGCTAGGAACTCAAGATGCAAAGGTGGATCCTGTAGAAACGAAAGTAATCAGTAAAATGCTACAAAATATGGAATTGCAGAAAGCAAGCAGAAGCTGATCAAGAGAGCTATACCTCATCACAGACTTGTGCAGCCCGGACAAATCTCCTATGGTAAGCAAGAAATAGAGAAAGTGAGATTCAGTTGGTGTGAAGCCATGAAATTTGCCAATGCATGAAGGAGAGCAAAACCTTAAAAAGCACTTTGCTGTAGGCGCGGTCATCTCAAACTTCAGGTAATTGAGGACGGAAGCTTCCATATCCAGAACCTGTTTATCTATGAATTAGAGAATGGCAGAGACAAAGTGACAAACACTGAACGATCTGATGCAATATATCACTAACCTCATCCTTGAAGTATGTATTGTCAGTGATGTAGCAGAATTCTTCTACCTGGGGTGCACAAATCTCCTCATATTTACTGAAAATCGAAGAACAAAATTAGTACGCTAACAATGAAATGCCAATCAAGAGTAAATGAAAATAAAATAAAAAATGAAGTGGCTGGATCTTAATATCTTACGCAGCTATAAGCATGCAAGCGACACCAAGTAATTGCAGCCTTTGCCGATTGATCTCGTTGCCGGAAAGGTAACGGTCAATATAGTTGACTGTCAGGTATAAGGTATCAGGAACAAGACGATATTCTTCAGCAACCTGCACGAAGTAACGCATTAATATAATGAAAAAGAGTGACCTCCAGGCTTATAAACTGTTACTAAATTTGCTTTGTCAGCTGGAAAAGCTTACTTCCACAAGCCAGTCAATCAGGATAGCCCTCATGCTTGGGTTCACATCCTTCTGAATTGTTTCCAGAAAATCAGTTGATGGTCTTTTCCTCGTCTGTTGAGAAATAAATAAAGCATTACAACAAAATATAGACATGTAGTATACATCTACTTTTTGTTGATCAAGTTCACATCCATTTTTATTGAACTTAATTTAGTTCATTGAGGAGAACATTACTCCATTACGACTTCAAGGGTATCATACTACAACAGGGCTACTCCATCCTGCATGAATTCCTCTATCATACACCACCTAACATTATTTTAACACTACCTTTTGACATCCTAACATCAATTTGTGAAAAATGTAACGCATATTATATGGTGTTTGTACTGACAATAGCTTTGGTTTATAATTTCTTCAGAGGCTGGTTTAATCGTTTATGTGAATTTGATCTTAGAAAATGTTATTGTAGTGTCTATGATTGATGTTTTCGGCAACTGACAACAAGCATTTGGCATTTGCTACTAGTTCTTTCGACACATTCCTGGTAATTGACAATAAGGTCTATGATGACACCGACAGACCTCTAGACCACAAGCTGAGAAGGGCAAGCAACAATAAGAAACATGCGCAAACTGAAGAAGGTTTTTAAGTCCAATAATCATGTCATCATGTAATGTAGAAGATATACTAATCTGTTCTGATCTAAACATTTGAAGGAGCAGGCTGAAAGAAGATGCTGAAGAAAAGAATGCGCACCTCAGCCTCTCGCAAGTGCATATAGATATCAGAAGCAAGAGTAGCACACAGCTGTGGATCCTCGTAGTTATCATCAACGTCACAAACGTTGTCAATTTCCATTGGGGCAGCAGCATCCTTCTTCCACTTAGCTCCTGCGAAAGAAGAAAGGCACTACATTAATGACAAAAGGTCTAACAAAAGAGTACACTATAAGAGGACACGCCCTAGACATAACTGTCAATGTTCAGAAAGGAAAACAAACCTTCCACAGTTCTATCATCTGAAATGCGCAGGTTTTCATTTGCCCGTCGCTGTAGAGAATCGAGCAATGAGGAGTCACCGTTGTCAATGTACTCGAAATCGGGGCTCTTCATAGAATCGCAACTCGACATAGTCTCGTCAGTGGAAATCGAATCTCCTGAATGTCCAGGAGACACGAAGCTGCTGAAGGGTATAACGGCAGGCACGGCAATCGGCACCACAGTAGGCACCTTACGAGGAGGAACACTCTCCTTCTGTACGGAGCTCTCATGGCGAGATGTGACAGGAGCTGGCTTGGTGAAAGCCGATTTCACAGCCGAGCCACGATTTGCGCTTGCATTCCGAGCACTTGGCAAAGCTCCCTTCTTCACAGGTGCAGCTGAGGTAGCTGAATTCAACCTCTGCATTACAAACTAGAAAAGGTAAATAACCGATTCCAAATCTCTTGCTCTCACGCATGCATCAGTAAGCACAGTTTGAATTACAAATTGTACAAATAACAAACATGGATAATACTAGTATGATATTAGAAAATTCCAGAGTAACTTTATGCTAAACTGTTCTAGGGCAGTGTAAGATTTTAACCATAAACGCTCAGCAAGAATTCTTGCCAGAACATGAGCCAAACTCCTGAAATATGATCCGCAACAGAAAGAGCAGTACTGGTAAAGGCGCAAAATTGAGTGGACATAGCAGCCAGAAACGCACAGAAAAGAGGCATCAAAATTTGGGAAAAGTGGAAGATTAGCAATCGCAGAGTATGTCCCAGAAATGGAAAACAATACAAAGCAAAATCAATTTTAGGAAAAGTGGAAGATGAGAAATCCATGAAATGGAAAACATCACAAGCCAAAATCAACCCAGAAACATTGTAGTTTCAAGAGCACAAAACACGCTGCTGATTGGGTACAAGAGGCAATAAATCGCAGTATGTCCTCTGATACCAGAGAAACTACTAAACGTTTGACATATCGCCCCGAAGGATGGACAACACATCCAAATCTCCGCATCGAGGATTTTCCTATCCGAGGAACAGGGCAATGCACTTGATCCATCCGTAGAGCCCCATGGGCAGAAGCAACAGCAGGAGCGACTGCAACCTGCGCTCGTGCCCTCTACAGGGGTTCCAACCATAGCCATTCAAAATTCAAATTAAACCGGCCCACGATCTCAACCCCAGACGGCAACCATTTCATCCCACAACAACAAACAAACAAAAAAGGCAATCCCTCAGGGGTTCGGATCCGTACCGCATTGCCCGTCGTGACGACCGCGATCTTCCCGCAGCCGGCCCTGCCCGCGGCCGCCGCGGCGACGTTGGTGGTGAGGTTGCCGAGCGCCACGCGCTTCTTGGCCTGCTGCTGCGCGGCCGCGGGGCCCGCCGCCGCCCTGGCGCCCTCCGGCACGGCCGGGCGCTTCGCCGTCGAGGTCGACATCGCCGACGAGAAGCGGCGGGGGGCGGCGGAGTTGCTCGACATCGGGGCGCGGGCGTGAGGGCGGGGGAGGTCGCTCGCTGCCACCACACAACCACCGACCTCGCGGAGCACTCCGTGGACCTCGGGTGGGATTTGTAGGGGGGCAGCGGAGCGGGGGAGGGGAGTGGCGAGGGTTTGGTGTCCCGGCACGACAGACAGAGCCCTGGGGTTTGGGGAGGGCGACGGGGGGAGAAGAAGAGGTGGGGGGAAGGGGGTGGCTATATTAGGAAAAACACCCTGTCCTTTCAAAATAGTTTCCTGCCTGGGGGCTACTTGCCTATTTAGGCTGCCAATTAACTAATCGCTTAAAATTCAAACTGCCCTCTATACTGGACTTGACACGGACTTCTTTTTTCTTTTCGGGTGAAATAATGTATTACTCAATCACAAGGTTCATACAATCAATCACTGCAAACTCCAATGCCTCTGACATGTACCTCAGTACTAGGATTTTAAGTTTTTTTTTGTGGGGAGGATTTTAAGTTTGTTGGGCGGAGTGCCAACGGAAAAAATGTAGCCTGGATTAAACTTACACTGTAGTGGTAGTTACTTAGGGACGTGAAGTGAGATTCACTTTAGCAAGAGAAAATAGCATTACTATATTATCTAAGAAATCGTAGTACTATATAGTTTAGCTCTATTCATACAAAAATTGCACATCGGAAAATGTCGCGCGGATTAGTTCAGGCCAGATTGTGTCACAGCAGAGTTCTTCTTTTGAAACTACTAGTACTACTGTACTGCGTGAGTTAGAGAACCAAGGCCGCTGCTGCCATGCATGTGTTTATTGCCGTTACAGATTGCCCCACGGCTCTCCCATTCAAATTTCGAAATTTGAAATCTGCGTGCGGTGGGGTTGGGGTGGGGGGCTCCTTTTGTCACGGTGCAATATAGGGAAGCGCTCGATGCACAACACTCCTCCTAGTACTAGTACGTGGCATGATATCCAACGCGTCCATCCAAATCCAAAGAAGAAAGAAAAGCGCCCTTCCACATTTTCTTTATTATTTCTTCAAGCAGCGATAACTAATTACGGGATTAGTGTCTAGTGTAGTGGAGGGAAACTGGCGTGTTTGAACCTCCAACAGATCGCGTCCGTCCGTCAGGACGGCAACGGCATGCATCCTGGGGGAGCGTGCGTGCGCTCGAGGTCAGGGGGGAGCGGGTGGGCCCCGTCCGTCGGCTTTGCTTCTCCTCGCGGTTTGAACTTTGAAACGCTGATGCGCGCTGCCCTCCTCCTCACCGGCCACCAACGGGCCGCAAACCGCACGTGCCACCAGCGGGGCTCTGGACTCTGGACGGAGGGCTTTGGGTTTTAAATTTTTTCGAACCGGTAGTCCGAGTTCTGTCCTAGTAGGGCTGGAAAGCATGCAAAGATCTCGGAGTGTGCTGTGCGGGCGAAAAGCCACTGTATGGACTAGGCACTACGGTAACGTCACAGTAGGCAAGGTAGGAGTGGGGCCCGCATCTGTCTGCTGAACTACTGATGCTGCCTCCGGGCTAGCAGGTAGGTCCGTGCCATTTTTGGATCCGGAAGCTAATGCTGATGCCGTTGCTGTCAGTGACCGTTCAGTCATGCCGGCCCGTACTTAGCATTCACGGCTAAGTCAAGCGGGAGCAAACGTGGCTGCACTTCAACATGGCCGGCTCATTAGCCGCAGTGATGCTGCAAATACAGAGAAGCGATTCAAATTAGCCACATCGTGTGGTTTGACCAGCGAGCTCGATCCCGACACTTTTTATTCGCACTCACTCCCTCGGCATCTCGCGCTGCAGGTGAGAGTGAGACCAACCCTGTCGCCGTTGGTCGTGTACGGTTGCACACCGTGGAGGTGGAACCAGCCGGTGCCCCGAGACAGAGCGAGAGTCTGCACAAGGCATGCAAACGGAGAGGAGCGCCCGTCCACTGGTGATGGATCCTCTGAGTTTGAACTTTGAGTTTGAAAAGTGGAGTGTGGTACGTAGATGCCCCGCCTACATGTGCTTTGGGGCCAGCCAGGAACTGTTGGTCCGGCGCCTGTCCAGGTCGCTCGGGTCATGCCGTCACGTCCATCCTGACCGGTGGCTGATGGATCATTCGCGGATGGGATGTCGTTCTTCTATTGCTTTATGTGAGCACGGTTTTGCTACAATTGGTGGTGGATTGTGACCGGCATCAAGGAGGTTGTCGGATTTGTGAGGGGAGCCACGCGGGGGAGATGTTTTGAATCCTGGGGATATTCGGTCGATCACCAACGTGTACGTATGTGCAAATGGTTAGCCCACTCTAGCACCGCCACCCCAACCTTCCCGATCCAAACCACCACCGCCGCCATCGTTGGTGATGGGGCCGGGGTGGCGGGACGTATCGGCGGCACCTACGGCAGTGAAGACCTCCTCCCTTTATGTGAGCACGGTTTTGCTACAATTGGTGGTGGATTGTGACCGGCATCAAGGAGGTTGTCGGATTTGTGAGGGGAGCCACGCGGGGGAGATGTGTGGGCGCGCGTGTAGACTGGATGTGTGCAGCCACACGTCGGTCTGATCCCGGACATGTGTGTTTGCAGCACGACCTAGTGCATGCGGCTCCGCGACCATGTTGGCAACGACCCCGTCGATGGAGGGCGACGGTCCCGCAACCTTGAGACGTGGTCAGTGAGTCTACAAGATGGCTGCAGCAACGGACCGATCTGTTCATCAACTTAGGTCTAAGCGTCCCTCCCTCTCCCATTGACGGAGATCGAAGTAGGTGCGACAGTGAGCAGAAGCGGAGTGGCAAGCAGCTGGTTCTGGCATTTTCTTCACCGTCTTCTGTAGGTCTTTGACTCTCTCAATGCCTAAATCTGGCTAGCGGGGAGTCATCAGTCGGTAGAGAAAGTTCACTAGAATCGCCTCCGAGCTAGATCATGCAATGTGTGTGTGTGTGACGTGTCTTTGCTGAAGGTGTTTGCTCGAAGCTCACTTCAAGGATGAATAATCCAAAATTTGACCTTGGTTAGACCTGTCAACATTGAAGGGGGGATGATCTCTTTTGGAGGATTTGTCTAGGAGTAGATTTTTTTCGTTGTTCAATCACGTGACATAAGGTATGTGGTATGTTTGTGGAGATACTGGTGTGAACATATCCATTTTGGATGGCCACAAGTTTTTTATTTTATTTGTAAGTCGATTTATTCGGCATCAATGCTCGGATTTGCATGACATTATTGAAAAATTAAAAAATGGATGTGTGCATCAACCGGTGTAATGGCCAAAGTTATCTTCCTTTTCTGAAAAAAAATAGTCGACCAACGATGGTCTCTCCCTCTCTCTTCCCTCTATAGCGGATTATTGGTTAGCACCTCTAAAAGCATATTCAACCCATTAGGGCATGTACAATGGTTGATAAGATAGTCTTATCTTAAGTTTTGCATGTGATTTAGAGATGACAAAAAAACATGTCTACAATGGGTCACCTCTTAGCCTTATCTTCAATAACTAGCTATTCCTAAAAACGTGGCGAGACATACTGTGCTAAGAGATCATCTTGTCTTCTCTTAAATAAGAGAAGACAAGCCTTTTCTTATGATTTCTCTCTCCTCCACCTCATCATCTATCCTACGTGGCATGCCTAAGATAGAACCATTGTACATGCCCTTACTAGACATACCAAGCGGCAAAGCACGTCAAACCATCTCAATCAACAACAAAAATAGGGCATGCCCTCCTTTACCAAGAGTATTAAAAATTTGAAACATTTTTTAGATGAAGGCAAGAGATTTGCCTCGTCTCACACATGGACAGAGTTAAGACATGAAGCGGAAGTGAAAAATACTAAAAGTAATGCCAAGGTGACCAGCAGAAGCAAAAAAAGTATTGAGAAGGTGACTACTCTCGTGAGAACCCAAATGCAAGCGCCCGCAATAACGTTCAAATTGCCACATCGACCTTAATTCATGTGAAGATGATTGTGCGCAAGGTAGATGTTACAATAAAGATCATTACAGTTCTCTCATTCTAAACTTCCAGTGCCACAAGTATGACATTATCTGGTGACTCGGGTTATCCATGTCTGAAGTCCACCAACTTTTAGCTAGCCGAAGATACATGTAGGGGGAGATACATGTAACTCATTGCTTGCTCTGACATGCTTATGCATTCACATGTTCTCATATTCCATCTTTACATGATTGCATACATGTAGGGGGAGCCTATGCATGTTACATGTCTTTCCAAAGCTTTACGTGTTACTCCTCGTATCGTTTAGCTAAAGCTTTGATGTATGTTGTCATCAATTACCAAAAAAGGGGAGATTGAAAGCACAAGTGCTCCCTGGGTGGTTTTGGTAATTAATGTCAACATATCTCTTGTTGGACTAATACCTTTACCTAGTGCATTTCAGATCAGTCCAACAATGGCGTGGCAAGGACAAGGGGATGAGGAACCCCTTCAAAATGCTAAGGACAAAGATTGGCAAAACCTCAAGACTCTTCATTTTCATTTTAGTGATCCAAGATCACATTGAGTCCATAGGAAAGCCAATACTATTAAAAGGGGATGAGGTGTTGCTTAATGGTCTACTTGCTCAAAGTGCTTAGTGATATTGCTCCAAAACCCTCAACCACTTTCCCACTCCAAATATGTCCAAAACCCAAAGTCAAACTTGGCCCCACCGATTTGATCTATCTGGCGCCACCGAGTTTAGTTGACATAGCCACTGCCAGATGAAGGAAATATGCCCTAGAGGCAATAATAAAGTTGTTATTTATATTTCCTTATATCATGATAAATGTTTATTATCCATGCTAGAATTGTATTAACCAGAAACTTGATACATGTGTGGATACATAGACAAACACCGTGTCCCTAGTAAGCCTCTACTAGACTAGCTCGTTAATCAAAGATGGTTAAGTTTCCTAACCATAGACATGTGTTGTCATTTGATGAACGGGATCACATAATTAGGAGAATGATGTGATGGACAAGACCCATCCGTTAGCTTAGCATAATGATCGTTAAGTTTTATTGCTATTGCTTTCTTCATGGCATATACATATTCCTTTGACTATGAGATTATGCAACTCCCGGATACCGGAGGAATACCTTGTGTGCTATCAAACGTCACAACGTAATTGGCTGATTATAAAGATGCTCTATAGGTATCTCCGAAGGTGTTTGTTGGGTTGGCATAGATCGAGATTAGGATTTGTCACTCTGAGTATCAGAGAGGTATCTCTGGGCCCTCTCGGTAATGCACATCATAATAAGCCTTGCAAGCAATGTGACTAATGAGTTAGTTACGGGATGATGCATTACGGGATGAGTAAAGAGACTTGCCGGTAACGAGATTGAACTAGGTATGAAGATACCGACGATCGAATCTCGGGCAAGTAACATACCGATGACAAAGGGAATTACGGATGTTGTCATTGCGGTACGACCGATAAAGATCTTCTTAGAATATGTAGGAACCAATATGAGCATCCAGATTCTGCTATTGGTTATTGACTAGAGAGGTGTCTCGGTCATGTCTACATAGTTCTCGAACCCGTAGGGTCCGCACGCTTAACGTTCGATGACGATTTTGTATTATATGAGTTGTGTGTTGTTCGGAGTCCCGGATGAGATCACGGACATGACGAGGAGTCTCTAAATGGTCGAGAGGTAAATATTCATAATAGGACGATAGTATTCGGACACCGGAAGTGTTCCGGGGTACCGGGTATGTATCGGGTCACCGGAAGGGGTTCCGGGCACCCACCCGGCAAAGATATGGGCCTTATTGGGCCAAGGGCGGGGAAGACCAGCCCCTAGTGGGCTGGTGCGCCCCCATATGAGCCGGCCTATGTGGAGAAAGGAAAATGGGAGGAGGAAAGGAAATAGAGGGAATAAGATCCCCCCTCCTTTCCCCTCTCCCCTCTTTCCTTCCCCCCTCCAAAGATAAGGAAAGGGGGAGGCCAAAATGGAGGAGGCCCCCAAGTAGGATTCCTCCTACTTGGGGCACCCCAAGGCTGCTCCCCTCGCCCTCCCACCTATATATACAAGGGGAGGGGGCACCTAGAACACACACCAACAATTGTTAGCCGTGTGCGGCGCCCCCCTCCATAGTTTACGCCTCCGGTCATATTCTCGTAGTGCTTAGGCGAAGCCCTCTATGGATCACTTCACCATCACCGTCACCACGCCGTCGTGCTGACGGAACTCTCCCTAGACACATTGCTGGATCAAGAGTTCGAGGGACGTCATCGAGCTGAACGTGTGCAGAACTCGGAGGTGCCGTACGTTCGGTGCTTGATCGGTCGGAACGTGAAGAAGTTCGACTACATCAACCACGTTAACAAACGCTTCCGCTTTCGGTCTATGAGGGTACGTGGACACACTCTCCCCTTCTCGTTGCTATGCATCTCCTAGATATATCTTGCGTGAACATAGGAATTTTTTTGTAATTGCACGCTACGTTCCCCATCAGTGGTATCAGAGCCAGATCTATGCGTAGATGATATGCACGAGTAGAACACAAAGAGTTGTGGGCGATGATAGTCATACTGCTTACCACCAACATCTTATTTTGATTCGGCGGTATTGTTGGATGAAGCGGCCCGGACCAACCTTACATGACCACGTTCATGAGACCAGTTCCACCGACAGACATGCAACTTGTTTTGCATAAAGATGGCTAGCGAGTGTCTATTTCTCCAACTTTAGTTAAATTGAATTTGACTACGGTCGGTCCTTGTTGAAGGTTAAAACAGCAAACTTGATGAAACATCGTTGTGGTTTTGATGCATAGGTAAGAACGGTTCTTATTAGAAGCCCGTAGCAGCCACGTAAAACTTGCAACAACAAAGTAGAGGACGTCTAACTTGTTTTTGTAAGGCATGTTGTGATGTGATATGGTCAAGACATGATGTGATATACGTTATTGTATGAGATGATCATGTTTTGTAAAAGTTATCGGCAACTGGCAGGAGCCTTATTGGTTGTCTCTTTATTGTATGAAATGCAATCGCCATGTAATTGCTTTACTTTATCACTATGCGTTAGTGATAGTTGTAGAAGCAATAGTTGGCGAGATGACAATGACGCTATGTTGGAAATCAAGGTGTCAAGCCAGTGACGATGGAGATCGTGATGGTGCTTTGGAGATGGAGATCAAAGGCACAAGATGATGATGGCCATATCATGTCACATATTTTGATTTCATGTGATGTTTATCTTTTATGCATCTTATTTTTCTTAGTATGGCGGTAGCATTATAAGATGACCCCTTACTAAAATTTCAAGGTATAAGTGTTCTCCCTGAGTATGCACCATTGCGACAGTTCGTCGTGCCGAGACACCACGTAATGATCGGGTGTGATAAGCTCTACGTTCACATACAATGAGTGCAAGACAGTTTTGCACATGCGGAATACTCGGGTTAAACTTGACGAGCCTAGCATGTACAGACATGGCCTCGGAACACTGGAGACCGAAAGGTCGAACATGAATCATATAGTAGATATGATCAACATAGAGATGTTCACCATTGAAGACTACTCCATCTCACGTGATGATCGGACAAGGTTTAGTTGATATGGATCACGTGATCATTTAGATGACTTTAGGGATGTCTATCTAAGTGGGAGTTCTTAAGTAATATGATTAATTGAACTTAATTTATCATGAACTTAGTCCTGATAGTATTTGCATATCTTTGTTATAGATCAATAGCTCGCGTATAGTTCCCCTTTTTATTTTTGATATGTTCCTAGAGAAAACTAAGTTGAAAGATGATAGTAGCAATGATGCGGACTGGATCCGTGAGCTGAGGATTATCCTTGTTACTGCACAGAAGAATTATGTCCTTGATGCACCGCTAGGTGACAGACCTATTGCAGGAGCAGATGCAGACGTGATGAATGTTTGACAAGCTCGGTATGATGACTACCTGATAGTTTAGTGCACCATGCTTTATGGCTTAGAACGGGACTTCAAAAACGTTTTGAACGCCACGGAGCATATGAGATGTTCCAAGAGCTGAAATTGGTATTTCAGACTCATGCCCGTGTCGAGAGGTATGAGACCTCTCACAAGTACTTTGCCTACAAGATGGAGGAGAATAGCTCAGCAAGTGAGCATGTGCTCAGAATGTTTGGGTACTACAATCGCTTGAATCAAGTGGGAGTTAATGTTCCAGATAAGATAGTGATTGACAGAGTTCTCTAGTCACTATCACCAAGTTGCTAGAACTTCGTGATGAACTATAATATGCAAGGGATGACGAAAACGATTCCCAAGCTCTTCGCGATGCTGAAATAAGCGAAGGTAGAAATCAAGAAAGAGAATCAAGTGTTGATGGTAAACAAGACCATTAGTTTCAAGAAAAGAGGGCAAGGGAAAGATATGGAACTTCAAGAAGAATGGTGATAACCCACAAGTATAGGGGATCGCAACAGTTTTTGAGGGTAGAGTATTCAACCCAAATTTATTGATTCGACACAAGGGGAGCCAAAGAATATTCTCAAGTATTAGCAGTTGAGTTGTCAATTCAACCACACCTGGATAACTTAATATCTGCAGCAAAGTATTTAGTAGCAAAGAAGTATGGAAGTAACGGTAACGGTAGCAAAAGTAATATTTCTGGGTTTTGTAGTGATTGTAACAGTAGCAACGGTAAAGTAAATAAGCGGAGAACAATATGTGAAAAGCTCGTAGGCATTGGATCGGTGATGGAGAATTATGCCGGATGCGGTTCATCATGTAACAGTCATAACATAGGCTGACACAGAACTAGCTCCAATTCATCAATGTAATGTAGGCATGTATTCCGAATATAGTCATACGTGCTTATGGAAAAGAACTTGCATGACATCTTTTGTCCTACACTCCTGTGGCAGCGGGGTCCTAATGGAAACTAAGGGATATTAAGGCCTCCTTTTAATAGAGTACCGGACCAAAGCATTAACACATAGTGAATACATGAACTCCTCAAACTACGGTCATCACCGGGAGTGGTCCCGATTATTGTCACTTCGGGGTTGCCGGATCATAACACATAGTAGGTGACTATAGACTTGCAAGATAGGATCAAGAACTCACATATATTCATGAAAACATAATAGGTTCAGATCTGAAATCATGGCACTCGGGCCCTAGTGACAAGCATTAAGCATAGCAAAGTCATAGCAACATCAATCTCAGAACATAGTGGATACTAGGGATCAAACCCTAACAAAACTAACTCGATTACATGATAAATCTCATCCAACCCATCACCGTCCAGCAAGCCTACGATGGAATTACTCACGCACGGCGGTGAGCATCATGAAATTGGTGATGGAGGATGGTTGATGATGACGATGGCGACGGATTCCCCTCTCCGGAGCCCCGAACGGACTCCAGATCAGCCCTCCCGAGAGAGTTTAGGGCTTGGCGGCGGCTCCGTATCGTAAAACGCGATGAATCTTTCTCTCTGATTTTTTTCTCCCCGAACACGAATATATGGAGTTGGAGTTGAGGTCGGTGGAGCTCCAGGGGGCCCACGAGGCAGGGGGCGCCAGGGGGCAGGCGCCCCCCACCCTCGTGGAAAGGGTGTGGGCCCCCTGGCCTTGATTCTTTCGCCAGTATTTTTTATTATTTCCAAAAATAATCTCCGTGAAGTTTCAGGTCATTCCGAGAACTTTTGTTTCTGCACATAAATAACACCATGGCAATTCTGCTGAAAACAGCGTCAGTCCGGGTTAGTTCCATTCAAATCATGCAAGTTAGAGTCCAAAACAAGGGCAAAAGTGTTTGGAAAAGTAGATACGACGGAGACGTATCAACTCCCCCAAGCTTAAACCTTTGCTTGTCCTCAAGCAATTCAGTTGATAAACTGAAAGTGATAAAGAAAAACTTTTACAAACTCTGTTTGCTCTTGTTGTTGTAAATATGTAAAGCCAGCATTCAAGTTTTCAGCAAAGATTATGAACTAACCATATTCACAATAACACTTAGGTCTCATGTTTACTCATGTCAATGGCATAATCAACTAGCGAGCAATAATAATAAATCTCGGATGACAACACTTTCTCAAAACAATCATGATATGATATAACAAGATGGTATCTCGCTAGCCCTTTCTGAGACCGCAAAACATAAATGCAGAGCACCTTTAAAGATCAAGGACTGACTAAACATTGTAATTCATGGTAAAAGAGATCCAGTCATAGTCATACCCAATATAAATTAATAGTAATGGATGCAAATGACAGCGGTGCTCTCCAGCTGGTGCTTTTTAATAAGAGGGTGATGACTCAACATAAAAGTAAATAGATAGGCCCTTCGCAGAGGGAAGCAGGGATTTGTAGAGGTGCCAGAGCTCGATTTTGAAATAGAGATAAATAATATTTTGAGCGGCATACTTTCATTGTCAACATAACAACCAAGAGATGGCGATATCTTCCATGCTACACACATTATAGGCGGTTCCCAAACAGAATGGTAAAGTTTATACTCCCCCTCCACCAACAAGCATCAATCCATGGCTTGCTCGAAACAACGAGTGCCTCCAACTAACAACAGTCCCGGGGGAGTTTTGTTTGCAATTATTTTGATTTGATTTGCATAAAGCATGGGACTGGGCATCCCGGTGACCAGCCATTTTCTCGTGAGTGAGGAGCGGAGTCCACTCCTCTTGAGAATAACCCGCCTAACATGGAAGATACAGACAACCCTAGTTGATACATGAGCTATTCGAGCATACAAAACAGAATTTCATTTGAAGGTTTAGAGTTTGGCACATACAAATTTACTTGGAACGGCAGGTAGATACCGCATATAGGAAGGTATAGTGGACTCATATGGAATAACTTTGGGGTTTAAGGGATTGGATGCACAAGCAGTATTCCCGCTTAGTACAAGTGAAGGCTAGCAAAAGACTGGGAAGCGACCAACTAGAGAGCGACAACAGTCATGAACATGCATTAAAATTAATGAACATTGAGTGCAAGCATGAGTAGGATATAATCCACCATGAACATAAATATCGTGAAGGCTATGTTGATTTGTTTCAACTACATGTGTGAACATGTGCCAAGTCAAGTCACTTGAATCATTCAAAGGAGGATACCACCCTATCATACCACATCACAACCATTTTAATAGCATGTTGGCACGCAAGGTAAACCATTATAAACTCCTAGCTAATTAAGCATGGCATAAGCAACTATAATCTCTAATTGTCATTGCAAACATGTTTATTCATAATAGGCTGAATCAGGAACGATGAACTAATCATATTTACAAAAACAAGAGAGGTCGAGTTCATACCAGCTTCTCTCATCTCAATCAGTCCATCATATATCGTCATAATTGCCTTTCACTTGCACGACCGAATGATGTGAATAATAATAATAGTGCACGTGCATTGGACTAAGCTGGAATCTGCGAGCATTCAATAAACAGGAGAAGACAAGGCAATATGGGCTCTTGGTTAAATCAACAATAATGCATATAAGAGCCACTTCAACAATTTTCATTATGGTCTTCTCCTATCGACCCCCAAAGAAAAGAAAGAAATAAAACTATTTACACGGGAAAGCTCCCAACAAGCAAAAGAAGAACAGGAAATATTTTTGGGTTTTCTTTTAATTACTACTACTACAGCAAGAAAGTAAACTAGCTAAAAGCTACTACTAATTTTTTTGTTTTTCTTAAGGTTTTTCAAACACACAAGAAGAAAGCATAAAAAGGAAAATAAACTAGCATGGATATTACAGTGAAAAAGTATGAGCACCGACATCTAGCAATGAGTGTGTGAACATGAATGTAATGTCGGTGAGAAATACGTACCCCCCCAAGCTTAGGCTTTTGGCCTAAGTTGGTCTATTGCCACGGCTGGCCTGGCGGATATCCAAAGTTGTAGTTGGGGTCGTACTGAGAAGAAGAAGCCTCTGATTGCCACTGGTTGGCAATCATCTCCGGATCCCACTGGTAATTAGACTGTCGTGGAGGATCAAATTGTGGTTCCGGCTCTGGCTCTGTGGCTGATGTAGGGTTCCGGTACGCTTGGATGGTCGCTAGCGGAACGAGATACTGGCCTGCAGATAAATCAAACAAGGAAGGAGCAGGCAAGGTAATAGTCTCAGGGTGATTTTTATCAAATAACAATTTGTATTTAAGCGCCCTTTCCCTATTCTTAACAATAAAATCATGCGCTACCATACTCTTATAATCTAAATAAACAGTAGGCAACAATTTTTCTTCTTTCTCATAGTGCCTAATAGGTATGTTATAGTATGCAGCAAGGCGTGAGGCGAAGATGCCTCCCAAGATGGGGCCCTTAGTACGGTTAAGATTTAACCGCTTTGCAACAATAACACCCATACTAAATGTGTCATCACGAAACAAGGCATGGCACAAAATAATAATATCAGGGACACTCAGGTTTCCACAGTTTCCGCGACCAATTAAGCATCTACTAGCAAATATAGCAAAGTAACGTAGAACAGGAAAATGTATGTTAGTGATTCGTGCGTCGGAAACCTTCCTCGTTTCCCCTACAGCAATTGTATCAATAAACCCCTCCACATCGTTACTATGTGGTTCCTCTATGAAACCCGGAAAAGGTAACTTGCAAACCTCACAGAATTCACGAAGGGTCATCTCCTTATACTCATCATATAAATAAAAATCCACCGTAGGTGGTGACCTCCTAGAATGGAAATGAAAATTTTGCACAAAGGTATTGGTGAGTAAGAGATACTGTTCGCGTTGGTCGCGGAGGAAGTCGGTGAGGCCTGCATTCTCAGCCAACTCATAAAAATCATCATAAATCCCGGCTGCTCTCAAGAAATCATCGCAAGGCCATTCACACAGCCGAACCTCCGTGGTGCGAGGCAGATTATATTTGGGCCTCTCTTCTTCTTCACTTTGCTTATCCTTCGAGCTTCGGCTCGAAGAGCCCCTCAAAAATCTCTTCATCATTTTCTGAAAATTTCTGAAATTTTTAGTAACTTCAAATAAAAGTGAACCAAGCTCAACAAAATTGATAGCAACTACTCCTACAAGTGCCTAGAGACTATATCATGCATTAGAACTACTTGGAACCATATAAATTTGACATGCAAGCTCAAGAACATGGTCACCTAGGCAGCACAAATTTGCAATGAATAAAGCACTAGAACAAAAACTAATTGGACCAATGGAGGAGTCACATACCAAGGAACAATCCCCCAAAGCAGTTTTGTGAGAGGTGCTTTGAGCAAGGAGATCGAAAATCGCAGCAAAATGAGCTAGAACTCGTGCTTGAGCTGGTTGGTGATTTTTTTGGGAGGAAGAAGGAGTGTGTGGGTGCAGGAATAAGTGGAGGGGAGCCACCATGGGCCCACGAGGCAGGGGGCGCGCCCGGGGGGTGGGCGCGCCCTGGACCCTCATGGTCAGGTGCTAGCTCCCCTTGATGTGTTCTCAGTGCCAAATATTCTCAAATATTCCAGAAAAAATCATATTAAATTGGCTGGGCATTTGGAGAACTTTTATTTTCGGGGTATTTTTATATTGCACGGATAATTCACAAAACAGACAGAAAATACTATTTTACTTTATTTCAACTAAATAACAGAAAGTAAAAAGAGGGTACAGAAGGTTGTGCCTTCTAACTTCATCCATCTCATGTTCTTCAAAAGGAATCCACTAACAAGGTTGATCAAGTCTTGTTAACAAACTCATTCCGAATAACATGGAACCGGAGAAATTTCGAATAACACTATGTTACCTCAACGGGGATATGCACATCCCCAATAATAAGAATATCATATTTCTTTTTGACAGTAGGAAGAGGAAATTCAAAACCTCCAAAAATAATCGATGGAATTTTTCCAATAGAGTTTATACTATTAACTTGAGGTTGTTTCCTCGGAAAGTGTACCGTATGCTCATTGCCATTAACATGAAAAGTGACATTGCCTTTGTTGCAATCAATAACAGCCCCTGCAGTATTCAAAAAGGGTCTTCCAAGAATAATAGACATACTATCGTCCTCGGGAATATCAAGAATAACAAAGTCCGTTAAAATAGTAACGTTTGCAACCACAACAGGCACATCCTCACAAATACCGACAGGTATAGCAGTTGATTTATCAGCCATTTGCAAAGATATTTCAGTAGGTGTCAACTTATTCAAATCAAGTCTACGATATAAAGAGAGAGGCATAACACTAACACCGGCTCCAAGATCACATAAAGCAGTTCTAACATAATTTCTTTTAATGGAGCATGGTATAGTGGGTACTCCTGGATCTCCTAAGTTTCTTTGGTATTCCACCCTTAAAAGTATAATTAGCAAGCATGGTGGAAATTTCAGCTTCCGGTATCTTTCTTTTATTTGTAACAATTTCTTTCATATACTTAGCATAAGGATTCATTTTGAGCATATCAGTCAAACGCATACGCAAGAAGATAGGTCTAATCATTTCAGCAAAGCGCTCAAAATCCTCATCATCCTTTTTCTTGGATGGTTTGGGAGGAAAAGGCATGGGTTTCTGAACCCATGGTTCTCTTTCCTTACCGTGCTTCCTAGCAACAAAGTCTCTCTTATCATAACGTTGATTCTTTGATTGTGGGTTATCAAGATCAACAGCAGGTTCAATTTCTACATCATTATCATTACTAGGTTGAGCATCAACATGAACATCATCATTAACATTATCACTAGGTTCATGTTCATTACCAGATTGTGTTTCAGCATCAGAAATAGAAATATCATTGGATTCTCAGGTGTGTCAGCAACAGGTTCACTAGAAGCATGCAAAGTCCTATCATTTTTCTTTTTCTTCTTTTTAGAAGGACTAGGTGCATCTACATTATTTCTCTGAGAATCCTGCTCAATTCTCTTAGGATGGCCTTCAGGATACAAAGGTTCCTGAGTCATTTTACCAGTTCTAGTAGCCACTCTAACAGCAAAATCATTATTCTTACTATTCAATTCATTGAGCAAATCATTCTGAGCTTTAAGTACTTGTTCTACTTGAGTGGTAACCATAGAAGCATGTTTACTAATGAGTTTAAGTTCACCTTTAACTCTAGACATATAATCACCCAAGTGTTCAATCATATAAGCATTGTGTTTCAATTGTCTACCAAAATAAGCATTGAAGTTTTCTTGTTTGACAATAAAATTATCAAACTCATCTAAGCATTGGCTAGCAGACTTATAACGAGGAATATCACCTTCATCAAATCTATAGAGAGAATTTACCTTTACTACCTGTGTCGGGTTATCAAGACCATGTGTTTCTTCAATAGGTGATGGATTAAAACCATGTATTTCTTCAACAGGCGGTAAATTAAGACCATGTATTTCTTCAACAGGAGGTAAATTCTTAACATCTTCAGCTTTTATACCTTTTTCTTTCATAGATTTCTTTGCCTCTTGCATATCTTCAGGACTGAGAAATAGAACACCCCTTTTCTTCGGAGTTGGCTTAGGAGTTGGTTCAGGAAGTGTCCAATTATTTTCATTGGTCAACATATTATTCAATAGAATTTCAGCTTCACCTGGTGTTCTTTCCCTGAAAACAGAACCATCACAACTATCCAGGTGGTCTCTGGAAGCATTGGTTAGTCCATTATAAAAGATATCAAGTATTTCATTTTTCTTGAGAGGATGATCAGGCAAAGCATTAAGTAATTGGAGAAGCCTCCCCCAAGCTTGTGGGAGACTCTCTTCTTCAATTTGCACAAAATTATATATTTCCCTTAAAGCAGCTTGTTTCTTATGAGCAGGGAAATATTTAGCAGAGAAGTAATAAATCATATCCTGGGGACTACGCACACAACCAGGATCAAGAGAATTAAACCATATCTTAGCATCACCCTTTAATGAGAACGGAAATATTTTAAGGATATAATAGTAGCGAGTTTTCTCATCATTAGTGAACAGGGTGGCTATATCATTTAATTTAGTAAGATGTGCCACAACAGTTTCAGATTCATAGCCATAGAAAGGATCAGATTCAACCAAAGTAATTATATCAGGATCAATAGAGAATTCATAATCCTTATCAGTAACAAAGATAGGTGAAGTAGCATAAGCAGGATCATATTTCATTCTAGCATTCAGAGTTTTTTGTTTCAGCTTAGCTAATAATTTCTTAAGATCACTTCTATCATTGCAAGCAAGAAAGTCTCTAGCAGTTTCTTCATCCATAACATAGCCCTCAGGCACAACAGGCAATTCATATTTAGGGGGAGAATCTTCATCATCACTTTCATCAATATTATCAGTTTCAATAATTTCATTCTCTCTAGCCCTAGCAAGTTGTTCATCAAGAAATTCACCAAGTGGCACAGTAGTATCAAGCATAGAAGTAGTTTCATCATAAGTATCATGCATAGCAGAAGTGGCATCATCAATAACATGCGACATATCAGAATTAATAGCAGAAGCAGGTTTAGGTGTCGCAAGCTTACTCAAAACAGAAGGTGAATCAAGTGCAGAGCTAGATGGCAGTTCTAAATTTTTGTTTTTGCGTCTTTCAAGTTCTTCATAGTGACCAGCAGATATAAATCCCAAGTGACTCAAAGAATAGAGCTATGCTCCCCGGCAACGGCGCCAGAAAATAGTCTTGATAACCCACAAGTATAGGGGATCGCAACAGTTTTCGAGGGTAGAGTATTCAACCCAAATTTATTGATTCGACACAAGGGGAGCCAAAGAATATTCTCAAGTATTAGCAGTTGAGTTGTCAATTCAACCACACCTGGATAACTTAATATCTGCAGCAAAGTATTTAGTAGCAAAGTAGTATGGAAGTAACGGTAACGGTAGCAAAAGTAATATTTTTGGGTTTTGTAGTGATTGTAACAGTAGCAACGGAAAAGTAAATAAGCGGAGAACAATATGTGAAAAGCTCGTAGGCATTGGATCGGTGATGGAGAATTATGCCGGATGCGGTTCATCATGTAACAGTCATAACATAGGGTGACACAGAACTAGCTCCAATTCATCAATGTAATGTAGGCATGTATTCCGAATATAGTCATACGTGCTTATGGAAAAGAACTTGCATGACATCTTTTGTCCTACCCTCCCGTGGCAGCGGGGTCCTAATGGAAACTAAGGGATATTAAGGCCTCCTTTTAATAGAGTACCGGACCAAAGCATTAACACATAGTGAATACATGAACTCCTCAAACTACGGTCATCACCGGGAGTGGTCCCGATTATTGTCACTTCGGGGTTGCCGGATCATAACACATAGTAGGTGACTATAGACTTGCAAGATAGGATCAAGAACTCACATATATTCATGAAAACATAATAGGTTCAGATCTGAAATCATGGCACTCGGGCCCTAGTGACAAGCATTAAGCATAGCAAAGTCATAGCAACATCAATCTCAGAACATAGTGGATACTAGGGATCAAACCCTAACAAAACTAACTCGATTACATGATAAATCTCATCCAACCCATCACTGTCCAGCAAGCCTACGATGGAATTACTCACGCACGGCGGTGAGCATCATGAAATTGGTGATGGAGGATGGTTGATGATGACGACGGCGACGGATTCCCCTCTCCGGAGCCCCGAACGGACTCCAGATCAGCCCTCCCGAGAGAGTTTAGGGCTTGGCGGCGGCTCCGTATCGTAAAACGCGATGAATCTTTCTCTCTGATTTTTTTCTCCTCGAACGTGAATATATAGAGTTGGAGTTGATGTCGGTGGAGCTCCAGGGGGCCCACGAGGCAGGGGGCGCTCCCAGGGGGCAGGTGCGCCCCCACCCTCGTGGAAAGGGTGTGGGCCCCCTGGCCTTGATTCTTTCGCCAGTATTTTTTATTATTTCCAAAAATAATCTCCGTGAAGTTTCAGGTCATTCCGAGAACTTTTGTTTCTGCACATAAATAACACCATGGCAATTCTGCTGAAAACAGCGTCAGTCCGGGTTAGTTCCATTCAAATTATGCAAGTTAGAGTCCAAAACAAGGGCAAAAGTGTTTGGAAAAGTAGATACGACGGAGACATATCAAATGGCAAGCAAGTTACCACTCCCGTGAAGAAGCCCAAAGCAGGACCTAAGCCTGAAACTAAGTGCTTCTACTGCAAAGGGAATGGTCACTGGAAACGGAACTGCCCCAAATGCTTGGCGGATAAGAAGGATGGCAAAGTGAACAAAGGTATATTTGATATACATGTTTTTGATGTGTACTTTACTAGTGTTCATAGTATCCCCTGGGTATTTGATACCGGTTCAGTTGCTAAGATTAGTAACTCGAAACACGAGTTACAAAATGAACAGAGACTAGTTGAGGGCGAGGTGACGATGTGTGTTGGAAGTGATTCCAAGGTTGATAAGATCACCATCGCATACTCCCTCTACCTTCGGGATTAGTATTGGACCTAAATAAATGTTATTTGGTGTTTGCGTTGAGCATTAATATGATTAGATCATGTTTATTGCAATACGATTATTCATTTAAGTCAGAGAATAATTGTTGTTCTGTTTATATGAATAAAACCTTCTAAGGTCATACACCCAATGTGAATGGTTTGTTGAATCTCGATCGTGGTGATACACATATTCATAATATTGATGCCAAAAGATGCAAAGTTAATAATGATAGTGCAACATATTTGTGGCACTGCCGTTTAGGTCATATTGGTGTAAAGCGCATGAAGAAACCCATGCGAATGGACTTTCGGAATCACTTGATTATGAATCATTTGATACTTGCGAACCATTCCTCATGGGCAAGATGACTAAAACCCCGTTCTTCGGAACAATGGAGCGAGCTAATGATTTATTGGAAATAATACATACCGATGTATGAGGTCCGATGAGTATTGAAGCACGCGACGTGTATCGTTATTTTCTGACCTTCACAGATGATTTGAGCAGATATGGGTATATCTACTTAATGAAACACAAGTCTGAAACATTTGAAAAGTTCAAAGAATTTCAGAGTGAAGTGGAGAATCATCGTAACAAGAAAATAAAGTTTCTACGGTCTGATCGCGGAGGCGAATATTTGAGTTACGAGTTTGGCCTTCGTGTAAAACAATGTGGAATAGTTTCACAAGTTACGCCACCTGGAACACCACAGCGTAATGGTGCGTTCGAACGTCATAACCATACTTTATTAGATATGGTGCGATCTATGATGTCTCTTACCGATTTACCACTATCGTTTTGGGGTTATGCATTAGAGACAGCTGCATTCACTTTAAATAGGGCACCGTCTAAATCCATTGAGACGACACCGTATGAACTATGGTTTGGCAAGAAACCCAAGCTGTCATTTCCTAAAGTTTGGGGTTGCGATGCTTATGTGAAAAACCTTCAGCCTGATAAGCTCGAACCCAAATCGGAGAAGTTCTTCTTCATAGGGTGCCCAAAATAAACTGTTGGGTACACCTTCTATCACAGATCTGAAGGCAAGATCTTTGTTGCTAAGAATGGATCCTTTCTAGAGAAGGAGATTCTCTCAAAAGAAGTGAGTGGGAGGAAAGTAGAACTTGATGAGGTAATTGTACCTTCTCTCGAATTGGAAAGTAGCTCAGCACAGAAAACTGTTCCCGTGATGCCTACACCAACTAGTGAGGAAGCTAATGATAATGATCATGAAACTTCAGATCAAGTTACTACCGAACCTCGTAGGTCAACCAGAGCACGTTCCGCACCAGAGTGGTATGGTAATCCTATTCTGGAAGTCATGTTACTAGACCATGACGAACCTACAAACTATGAGGAAGCGATGATGAGCCCAGATTTCGATAAATGGCTTGAGGCCATGAAATCTGAGAGAGGATCCATGTACGAGAACAAAGTATGGACTTTGATTGACTTGCCCGATGATCAGCGAGCCATTGAGAATAAATGGATCTTCAAGAGGAAGACGGACGCTGATAGTTGTTACTATCTACAAAGCTCGAATTGTCGCAAAAGGTTTTTGACAAGTTTAAGGTGTTGATTACGATGAGGTTTTCTCACTCGTATCGATGCTTAAAGTCTGTCCGAATCATGTTAGCAATTGCCGCATTTTATGAAATCTGGCAAATGGATGTCAAAACTGCATTCCTTAATGGATTTATTAAATAAGAGTTGTATATGATGCAACTAGAAGGTTTTCTCAATCCTAAAGGTGCTAACTGATACGTCTCCAACGTATCTATAATTTTTGACTGCTCCATGCTGTATTATCTTCTGTTTTGGACATTATTGGGCTTTATTATTCACTTTTATATTATTTTTGGGACTAACCTATTAACCGGAGGCCCAACGCAGAATTGCTGTTTTTTTGCCTATTTCAGAGTTTCGCAGAAAAAGAATATCAAACGGAGTCCAAACGGAATGAAACCTTCGGGAACGTGATTTTTGGAACGAACATGATCCAGAGGACTTGGACCCTACGTCAAGAAATCAAACAGGAAGCCATGAGGTAGGGGGGCACGCCTACCCCCCAGGCGCGCCCTCCACCCTCGTGGGCCCCACATTTCTCCACCGACGTACTCCTTCCTCCTATATATACCTACGTACCCCAAACAATCAGATACGGAGCCAAAAACCTAATTCCACCGCCGCAACCTTCTGTACCCGTGAGATCCCATCTTGGGGCCTGTTCCGGAGCTCTGCCGGAGGGGGCATCGATCACGGAGGGCTTCTACATCAACACCATAGCCTCTCCGATGATGTGTGAGTAGTTTACCTCAGACCTTCGGGTCCATAGTTATTAGCTAGATGGCTTCCTCTCTCTTTTTGGATCTCAATACAATGTTCTCCCCCTCTCTTGTGGAGATCTATTCGATGTAATCTTCTTTTGCGGTGTGTTTGTTGAGACCGATGAATTGTGGGTTTATGATCAAGTTTATCTATGAACAATATTTGAATCTTCTGAATTCTTTTATGTATGATTGGTTATCTTTGCAAGTCTCTTCGAATTATCAGTTTGGTTTGGCCTACTAGATTGATCTTTCTTGCAATGGGAGAAGTGCTTAGCTTTGGGTTCAATCTTGCGGTGTCCTTTCCCAGTGACAGTAGGGGCAGCAAGGCACGTATTGTATTGTTGCCATCGAGGATAACAAGATGGGGTTTTTATCATATTGCATGAATTTATCCCTCTACATCATGTCATCTTGCTTAAAGCGTTACTCTGTTCTTATGAACTTAATACTCTAGATGCATGCTGGATAGCGGTAGATGTGTGGAGTAATAGTAGTAGATGCAGGCAGGAGTCGGTCTACTTGTTTTGGACGTGATGCCTATATACATGATCATACCTAGATATTCTCATAACTATGCTCAATTCTGTCAATTGCTCAACAGTAATTTGTTCACCCACCGTAAAATACTTATGCTCTCGAGAGAAGCCACTAGTGAAACCTATGGCCCCCGGGTCTATTTTCCATCATATTAATCTTCCAACACTTAGCTATTTCCGTTGCTTTTTATTTTGCGTTTACTTTACTTTGCATCTTTATCATAAAAATACCAAAAATATTATCTTATCATATCTATCAGATCTCACTCTCGTAAGTGACCGTGTAGGGATTGACAACCCCTTATCGCGTTGGTTGCGAGGATTTATTTGTTTGTGTAGGTGCGAGGGACTCGCGCGTAGCCTCCTACTGGATTGATACCTTGGTTCTCAAAAACTGAGGGAAATACTTACGCTACTTTGCTGCATCACCCTTTCCTCTTCAAGGGAAAACCAACGTAGTGCTCAAGAGGTAGCAAGAAGGATTTCTGGCGCCGTTGCCGGGGAGGTCTACGCAAAAGTCAACATACCAAGTACCCATCACAAACCCTTATCTCCCGCATTACATTTTTTGCCATTTGCCTCTCGTTTTCCTCTCCCCCACTTCACCCTTGCCGTTTTATTCGCCCTCTCTTTTTCATTCGCCTCTTTTTCGCTTGCTTCTAGTTTGCTCGTGTGTTGGATTGCTTGATTGTCACGATGGCTCAAGATAATACCAAATTGAAAGAAGCATAAAGTAAGTAGACCTGACTCCTTTAATGATGCTTCTATCCGCTATTCTGATATATAAATTCGATGTAGATGAAATTGTATAAGCGATTTTTTTATTTCCTTAGACTTAGACCGTGCAAGACAAGAATTTTTTGCTATTTACGATTTCATATTCTTGTTACTAGATGTTCTATAGGAATAAGAAGAAATCGCAACTCCTTTGCGCTACACATAAAATTGGATTTCGAAGGTCCATTTTTTTTTCAGAATCCTCGGTGACTTTACCAATACCAACAATAATGATTTCCTTGGCACTCCGATTGCTCCTCTTACCGATACTGAATCTTGTGAAATCAATGTTGCTTTGTTGAATCTTGTCATGAAAGATCAATTCGCCGGCCTTCCTAGTGAAGATGCCGCTACTCATCTAAATAGCTTCGTGGATTTGTGTGATATGCAAAAGAAGAAAGATGTTGACAATGATATTGTTTAATTGAAGCTATTTCCTTTTTCGCTTAGAGATCGTGCTAAAGCTTGGTTTTCGTCTTTGCCTAAAAATAGTATTGATTCTTGGAATAAGTGCAAAGATGCTTTTATCTCTAAGTATTTTCCTCCCGCTAAGATTATCTCTCTTAGAAACAATATTATGAATTTTAAGCAACTCGATCATGAACATGTTCCACAAGCTTGGTAGAGGATGAAATTAATGATACGTAATTGCCCCACGCATGGTTTGAATTTGTGGATGATTATACAAATTTTTTATGTCGGATTGAATTATTCTTCTAGAAATCTTTTAGATTCGGCCGCGGGAGGCACTTTTATGGAAATCACTTTAGGAGAAGCTACTAAACTCCTAGATAATATTATGGTTAATTATTCTCAATGGCACACTGAAAGATCTACTAATAAAAAAGTGCATGCGATAGAAGAAATTAATGTTTTGACTGGAAAGATGGATGAACTTATGAAATTATTTGCTAGTAAAAGTGTTTCTTCTGATCCTAATGATATGCCTTTGTCTACTTTGATTGAGAATAATAATGAATCTTTGGATGTGAATTTTGTTGGTAGGAATAATTTTGGTAACAACGAGTATAGAGGAAACTTTAATCCTAGGCCTTATCCTAGCAATTCCTCTAATAATTATGGTAATTCCTACAACAATTCTTATGGAAATTTTAATAAGATGCCCTCTGAATTTGAGACTAGTGTTAAAGAATTTATGAATTCGCAAAAGAATTTCAATGCTTTGCTTGAAGAGAAATTGCTTAAAGTTGATGAATTGGCTAGGAACGTTGATAGAATTTCTCTTGATGTTGTTTCTTTGAAACTGAGATCTATTCCTCCTAAGCATGATATCAATGAGTCTCTCAAAGCCATGAGAATTTCCATTGATGAGTGCAAAGAAAGAACCACTAGGATGCGTGCTAAGAAAGATTGCTTTATGAAAGCGTGTTCTTCAAATTTCTATGAAAATAAAGATGAAGATCTAAAAGTTATTGATGTGTCCCCTATTAAATCTTTGTTTTGCAATATGAATCTTGATAATGATGGGACTGAATATGATCCACCTTCACCTAGAAGGCGTTCCAAAAATTCGGAGTTTTTAGATCTTGATGCTAAAATTGATAAAAGTGGGATTGAAGAGATCAAAACTCTAGATGCTAATAAACCCACTATTTTAGATTTCAAGGAATTTAATTATGATAATTGCTCTTTGATAGATTGTATTTCCTTGTTGCAATCCGTGCTAAATTTTCCTCATGCTTATAGTCAAAATAAAGCCTTTACCAAACATATCGTTGATGCTTTGATGCAATCTTATGAAGAAAAGCTTGAGTTGGAAGTCTCTGTCCCTAGAAAACTTTATGATGAGTGGGAACCTACTATTAAAATTAAGATTAAAGATCATGAATGCTATGCTTTGTGTGATTTGGGTGCTAGTGTTTCCACAATTCCAAAAACTTTGTGTGATTTGCTAGGTTTTCGTGATTTTGATGATTGCTCTTTAAACTTGCACCCTGCGGATTCCACTATTAAGAAACCTATGGGAAGAATTAATGATGTTCTTATTGTTGCAAATAGGAACTATGTGCCCGTAGATTTTATTGTTCTTGATATAGATTGCAATCCTTCATGTCCTATTATTCTTGGTAGACCTTTCCTTAGAACGATTGGTGCAATTATTGATATGAAGGAAGGGAATATTAGATTCCAATTTCCATTAAAGAAAGGCATGGAACACTTCACTAGGAATAAAATAAAACTGCCATATGAATCTATTATGAGAGCCACTTATGGATTGCCTACCAAAGATGGCAATACCTAGATCTATCCTTGCTTTTATGCCTAGCTAGGGGCGTTAAACGATAGCGCTTGTTGGGAGGCTCCAATTTTATTTTTATTTTTTTGCTTTTTTGCTTCAGTTTAGGAATAATTTTTTGTTCTAGCCTCTGGTTAGATGTGTTTTTATGTTTTAATTAGTGTTTGTGCCAAGTTTAACCTATAGGATCTTCTTGGATGATAGTTATTTGATCTTGCAGAAATTCCAGAAACTTTCTGTTCACGAGAATAATTGTTAAAAATCACCAGAACGTGATAAAATATTGATTCCAATTGCTGCTGATCAATAAACAAATTTTCTAGGTCTTACTATTTTGGCTGATTTTTTGGAGTTCCAGAAGTTTGCGTTAGTTACAGATTACTACAGACTGTTCTGTTTTTGACAGATTCTGTTTTTCGTGTGTTGTTTGCTTATTTTGATGAATCTATGGCTAGTAAAATAGTTTATAAACCATAGAGAAGTTGGAATACAGTATGTTTAACACCAATATAAATAAATAATGAGTTCATCACAGTACCTTGAAGTGGTGTTTTGTTTTCTTTTGCTAACGGAGCTCACGAGATTTTCTGCTGAGTTTTGTGTTGTGAAGTTTTCAAGTTTTGGGTGAGAGATTTGATGGATTATGGAACAAGGAGTGGCAAGAGCCTAAGCTTGGGGATGCCCATGGCACCCCCAAGATAATCTAAGGACACCAACAAGCCAAAGCTTCGGGATGCCCCGGAAGGCATCCCCTCTTTCGTCTACTTACATCGGTAACTTTACTTGGAGCTATATTTTTATTCACCACATGATATGTGTTTTGCTTGGAGCATCTTGTATGATTTGAGTCTTTGCTTTTAGTTTACCACAATCATCCTTGCTGTACACACCTTTTGAGAGACACACACATGATTCGAAAATTATTAGAATACTTTATGTGCTTCACTTATATATTTTGAGTTATATAGTTTTTGCTCTAGTACTTCACTTATATCTTTTAGAGCACGGTGGTGGATTTGTTTTATAGAAACTATTGATCTCTCATGCTTCACTTAGATTATTTTGATAGTCTTAAATAGCATGGTAATTTGCTTAAATAATCCTAATATGCTAGGTATTCAAGATTAGTAAAAACTTTCTTATGAGTGTGTTGAATACCAAGAGAAGTTTGATGCTTGATGATTGTTTTGGGACATGGAGGTAGTGATATTAAAGTTGTGCTAGCTGAGTAGTTGTGAATTTGAGAAATACTTGTGTTGAAGTTTGCAAGTCCCGTAGCATGCACGTATGGTAAGCGTTATGTAACAAATTTGAAACATGAGGTGTTCTTTGATTGTCCTCCTTATCAGTGGCGGTCGGGGACGAGCGATGGTCTTTTCCTACCAATCTATCCCCCTAGGAACATGCGCGTAGTGCTTGGTTTTTGATGACTTGTAGATTTTTGCAATAAGTATGTGAGTTCTTTATGACTAATGTTGAGTCCATGGATTATACGCGCTCTCACCTTTCCATCATTGCTAGCCTCTTCGGTACCGTGCACTACAACAGGGACCCCCCTTCAACAACACATCAACGCGTTGTCGTACGTCCATATATGCGTTGCTAAGGCCTACACCAACGGATTATTATGCGTTGTCGTTGGTGGCGTCGCTAGGGTCTACTACAACATATATACATGCGTTGGTAAACGCCATGTAGAAGCGTTGTAAGGTAGCAACATCTAGAATTAGAGTCTAACAACACTTCATATGCGTTGGTGGCTACCACATCATTACAACAACTAGAGGCTTTGGTGCATATCATGAATACTTGATGTCTTGATGATATTTTATACATTGCCATCCACAATTATTAGTTCAATATATATAGTGTATAGGAGGCACAGTACAATAAGCGGAAAGATCTCATATATTAAATCAACTATGTTGCATTACACTGAACACGATCCAAACATTACAAGATGTGAAGCTATCTACTAGTAGCAAACTTCTCGACCTTCGAATCAACTATAATGTTTGAAACATCGTACTGAAAATGACACTCTAATTATCCCCATTATCTGCCTTGCAATCAACATCTGAGCCATGCATCAACCATTTATCTCGGCAATCTACAAAAACAAATAATGAGATGAGTAACTTACGGTATAGAAAATCAGGTTAATAGAGAACAAAAATGTAGAGGAGCAACATACAAATGTTGAAGGCCATCACATTAGTAACATTCTAAGCAATCTACATCTCACACACTTCCGATCCTTGTTTTCTTATGAAGAAACCTGCTAGATGTCAATTGAGTTCTAGTAAATCTTGAAGCAAACATACAGTATGTAAGATATGAGGTACTTCCTTTGAAAAAAAATGTGCTGACATACCACACAACCTTCGTTTTCACACAGAGATCAGCAGTTCTCCTAAACAAATAGATGCAATGTTTCAACAATTTAAAAATACTTTATGTTCTAAGAAACAATATAAGCATCAAGTTAAAAAGGAACAATATAGGCATCAAATTAAAAAGGAACAATATAAGCATCAAGTACAATATACTATGTACAGTCATACAAATGCATGTCATGTGTCTGGTGCAATTCTATCATGAATAATGTACTGGTTATCATTTGTGAATTATGTGAAGGTCACATCTTAAGTGGATTTTGAGTTAACTTCTTCTGAGCGCTCCTTCCTCATTATATTTGCTCCCTTGATCTCTTCCTTCCTACTCAATGGTTACATTTTTAGTACAACAATAGCAAGGCAAATTTTAGTACAGCAATGCAAAAATTTAGTAACAAGATAATTTAGTAAAACAAGGTAAATTTTAGAACAAAAGTAATAGAGTAAACTTTAGAACAGGAAGTCTAACTATCTTGAAAAAATAGGATACTAGTCTCTCCAACCTACAGGACCCTTAGCACTCCGTATTAAATTGCACATATCAGTTTAGTACAATATTTATATCAGCATAAAATCTATAAGGAGTTTCATAAGATATCAAGCATAGCATTGCATCAAAATAGCATAAGTAGTAATGTAGATTGGGAATTTACACACTTTTTTGCTCAAATATCATCAACACATGATATTCTAGAAGATATCTGAGACATTTAATGTTTCTACATAAGCGCACGCGTACAAAGAAATTAATATTTGAGAGAAAACCAGAAAGAACTTACACAAACTTTTCAGCGTCCCAGCTGCAGACATCACACGCCTGTTCACCTTGGCATCCATCTTTTCTCTTTTAGATTGGGCAATCTCTCCGCAATCTATAAACGAAAGTCGGGTTGTGGCATCATCTTCAGTTTATCAAAGATGTTTTGCAATCAAAATGACCCAGTACCATTTACTATGCAAAGTAGGGTGCATTACCTTGAGCATATTGATGTTTACTCAACTCCTAATCTGATAAATTGACACATGAAGAACCTGTGAGACATACATATTTCATGGTCTTGAGAAGAATCGGATACTAATTGAAGGAAGTTGAAAGCCAACAACATGTCGAATACCATGAGTTTGAACTTCTGATTGAGTAAATGGCGCAAGGTGAAATCTTACAGGGTTCTGACTCGAGCACTGAAGTTCTTACTAAAACAAGTCAAGAAACAACAAAACATGTTGAAGTCATAGTATTACCATAGCTCCAACATCTAGTAACTTCACCATCTTAATCCTAGGGGAACGAAGAACTTTACAATGTAAGAACGAAACCAATACCATAGTTTTCTCTCGCGGAGTTGGCACTGATCGAGGGCGGCTTGGGCAGGTCGGCAGCTCCACAACATGTGGGCATGACGAGAAAAGCTGCAATGACTTGTGGTCGCTAGTTAATTTTGCAGTCCTGCCTCCACACCATTCTTCAAGCACTACAATGAAAAGTCAAACAAAAACTTCATGCTGAACTCAGCAGGCAGATCAATAGTTGAAACTGAGTCTATGATTAGTAAAATAAGGGAGACATGTTTTGGTAACTCACAACCATCGTGTAGCCTTGATGTTCATCGACACAATAGATCGAACTACTACCACTACACACACACACATGTTGGCTGAAAATAGTCTGTTTTAGAACCTGCAAGGGAAAATGAAATTAAGGATTATATATACAGTCAAGAGGGATATTAGGACGGGCATCAGAGACTTATTCCTAAGGTATTACACAATGTGTGACAGGGATATTGTTAAGGATTCATCCACGCACATAGCAGCAAGAAAGAACTACTGAGAAAAAAAGGATGCATGCATTCTTCCGGAATTACCACATATGGACAAGGGGTGAATCACTCAACAATACATCACAATAGATTATCCCAACTGGAAACGACTGGCTGGCATGTACAGAATTGCATAGCACATTATTGAGATACAAGCACGAAACTGAAATACCTAGAAAATCGTGCACTGAATTTGTTTAGCCTCAGGCAAGGTCACTGACCGTAGTGGGGTGTTATCCACCACAACGGCTAACACTAGGTAGCGTAGATCACAATCATGACTTTGGTAAAGAATTGACCATGGCACGAAGGTCATGTCGCCACAAAGCACCAGAGAGGGCACGAGTAGAGGAGCGAAGTGCCTTACTAAAACGTCGATGTCGAAGGGAAGGTAGCCGAGGCGGAGCAGCACTATCGAGCCTGGGCCGGCAGCGACGGATACGGAGATGCAGGGTAGAGGGCCAACGCAGGAGTCGCACCAGCGACCCATGGCGGCTAGGGTTCCTGCAGCGGCATGTGCAGGACCACGGAGGTCGTCGCAGTGGCGGAGGATCGTAGGAGAGGACTGAGGGGCAGCCGGGATGGTGAGAATAATCGCGGGAGAGCGCCAGAGCATGCCCAAATCGGTGGTGCCACGCGGCGTCATGGTCATGGAGCTCGGGTGAGAGGGGAATCAGGGGAGGGGACGACAGAGATTGCGCATAGGAGAAACTGGGTGGAGGTGCGCCTACGGGGAGGTTGGATTTTTTTTCCAGGGAGAGGAAGTTAGTGCTAAGTAGGGGAGGTGGGATAAGTACGGGAGGTGGGAGGTTGAAAATAACAACACATATTTTCATATCGTTGGTAAACATGCGTTGGTATAGGCAGGTTTTTGTTGTAGTGTATTGCCCTTTCTCACATTGAGAGTTGGTGCAAACTTCGCCGGTGCATCCAAACCTCGTGATATGATACGCTCTTTCACACATAAATCTCCTTATATCTTTCTCAAAACAACCACCATACCTACCTATTATGGCATTTCCATAGCCATTCCGAGATATATTGCCATGCAACTTTCCACCATCCCGTTTATCATGACACGTTCATCATTGTCATATTGCTTTGCATGATCATGTAGTTGACATAGTATTTGTGGCAAAGCCACCGTTCATAATTCTTTCATACATGTCACTCTTGGTTCATTGCATATCCCGGTACACCGTCGGAGGCATTCATATAGAGTCATACTTTGTTCTAGTATCGAGTTGTAATAATTGAGTTGTAAATAAATAGAAGTGTGATGATCATCATTTTCTAGAGCATTGTCCCAAGTGAGGAATAAAAAAAAGAGAGAGAAAGGCCATAAAAAAAGAGAAGGCCCAAAAAAAATGAGAGAAAAAGAGAGAAGGGACAATGTTACTATCCTTTTACCACACTTGTGCTTCAAAGTAGCACCATAATCTTCATGATAGAGAGTCTCTTGTTTTGTCACTTTCATATACTAGTGGGAATTTTTCATTATAGAACTTGGCTTGTATATTCCAACAATGGGCCTCCTCAAGTGCCCTAGGTCTTCGTGAGCAAGCAAGTTGGATGCACACCCAATTAGTTTCTTTTGTTGAGCTTTCATATATTTATAGCTCTAGTGCATCCGTTGCATGGCAATCCCTACTCCTTGCATTAACATCAATCGATGGGCATCTCCATAGCTCATTGATTAGCCTCGTTGATGTGAGACTTTCTCCTTTTTTGTCTTCTCCATATAACCCCCATCATCATATTCTATTCCACCTATAGTGCTAAATCCATGACTCACGCTCATGTATTGCGTGAAGGTTGAAAAAGTTTGAGATTACTAAAGTATAAAATAATTGCTTGGCTTGTCATCGGGGTTGTGCATGATGAGAGCATTCTTGTGTGACGAAAATGGAGCATGACTAAACTATATGATTTTGTAGGGATGAACTTTCTTTGGCCATGTTATTTGAGAGGACATAGTTGCTTAGTTAGTATGCTTGAAGTATTATTATTTTTATGTCAATATTGAAATTTTATCTTGAATCTTTCGGATCTGAATATTCATACCACAATTAAGAAGAATTACATTGAAATTATGCCAAGTAGCATTCCACATCAAAAATTCTTTTTTATCATTTACCTACTCGAGGACGAGCAGGAATTAAGCTTGGGGATGCTTGATACGTCTCCAACGTATCTATAATTTTTGATTGCTCCATGCTATATTATCTTCTGTTTTGGACATTATTGGGCTTTATTATTCACTTTTATATTATTTTTGGGACTAACCTATTAACCGGAGGCCCAACGCAGAATTGCTGTTTTTTGCCTATTTCAGAGTTTCGCAGAAAAAGAATATCAAACGGAGTCCAAATGGAATGAAACCTTCGGGAACGTGATTTTCGGAACGAACATGATCCAGAGGACTTGGACCCTACGTCAAGAAATCAAACAGGAAGCCATGAGGTAGGGGGGCGCCTACCCCCCAGGCGCGCCCTCCACCCTCGTGGGCCCACGTTGCTCCACCGACGTACTCCTTCCTCCTATATATACCTACGTACCCCCAAACGATCAGATACAGAGCAAAAAACCTAATTCCACCGCCGCAACCTTCTGTACTCGTGAGATCCCATCTTGGGGCCTGTTCCGGAGCTCCGCCGGAGGGGGCATCGATCACGGAGGGCTTCTACATCAACACCATAGCCTCTCCGATGATGTGTGAGTAGTTTACCTCAGACCTTCGGGTCCATAGTTATTAGCTAGATGGCTTCCTCTCTCTTTTTGGATCTCAATACAATGTTCTCCCCCTCTCTTGTGGAGATCTATTCGATGTAATCTTCTTTTGCGGTGTGTTTGTTGAGACCGATGAATTGTGGGTTTATGATCAAGTTTATCTATGAACAATATTTGAATCTTCTGAATTCTTTTATGTATGATTGGTTATCTTTGCAAGTCTCTTCGAATTATCAGTTTGGTTTGGCCTACTAGATTGATCTTTCTTGCAATGGGAGAAGTGCTTAGCTTTGGATTCAATCTTGTGGTGTCCTTTCCCAGTGACAGTAGGGGCAGCAAGGCACGTATTGTATTGTTGCCATCGAGGATAACAAGATGGGGTTTTTATCATATTGCATGAATTTATCCCTCTACATCATGTCATCTTGCTTAAAGCGTTACTCTGTTCTTATGAACTTAATACTCTAGATGCATGCTGGATAGCGGTCGATGTGTGGAGTAATAGTAGTAGATGTAGGCAGGAGTCGGTCTACTTTTTTCGGACGTGATGCCTATATACATGATCATACCTAGATATTCTCATAACTATGCTCAATTCTGTCAATTGCTCAACAGTAATTTGTTCACCCACCGTAAAATACTTATGCTCTCGAGAGAAGCCACTAGTGAAACCTATGGCCCTCGGGTCTATTTTCCATCATATTAATCTTCTAACACTAAGCTATTTCCGTTGCTTTTTATTTTGCTTTTACTTTACTTTGCATCTTTATCATAAAAATACCAAAAATATTATCTTATCATATCTATCAGATCTCACTCTCGTAAGTGACCGTGTAGGGATTGACAACCCCTTATCGCGTTGGTCGCGAGGATTTATTTGTTTGTGTAGGTGCGAGGGACTCGCGCATAGCCTCCTACTGGATTGATACCTTGGTTCTCAAAAACTGAGGGAAATACTTACGCTACTTTGTTGCATCACCCTTTCCTCTTCAAGGAAAAACCAACGCAGTGCTCAAGAGGTAGCACTAACAAAGTGTGCAAGCTCTAGCGATCCAACTATGGACTAGTGCAAGCATCTCGGAGTTGGAATATACACTTTGATAAGGTGATCAAAGCATATGGTTTTATACAGACTTATGGAATACCTTGTGTGTGATACGTCTCCAACGTATCTATAATTTTTTGATTGTTCCATGCTGTTACATTATCAATCTTGGATGTTTCATAATCATTTTATATCATTTTTTGGTACTAACCTATTGACATAGTGCCAAGTGCCAGTTGCTGTTTTCTGCATGTTTTTTTACATCGTAGGAAATCAATATCAGACGAAGTCCAAATGCAACGAAACTTCACGGAGATTTTTGATGGACCAGAAGACACGTAATGGGCCCTGGCTGCACCAGGTGGGTGCTTCGAGGAGAGCACAACCCACCAGGGTGCGCCAGGAGGCCCAGGTGCGCCCTGGTGGGTTGTGCCCACCTCGGGTGCCCCCCGGACCGCCTCTTTTCTCTATAAATACCCCAATATTCCAGAAACCCTAGGGGAGTCGACGAAATATTGATCCAGCCGCCGCAGAGTCCAGAACCACCAGATCCAATCTAGACACCATCTCGGATGGGGTTCACCACCTCCATTGGTGCCTCTCCGATGATGCGTGAGTAGTTCTTTGTAGACCTTCGGGTCCGTTGTTAGTAGCTAGATGGCTTCCTCTCTCTCTTGCTGAATTCTCAATACAATGGTCTCTTGGAGATCCATATGATGTAACTCTTTTTGCGGTGTGTTTGTTGGGATCTGATGAACTTTGAGTTTATGATCAGTTATATCTTTTTATATCCATGAAAGTATTTGAGTTTATTTGATCTCTTTTATGCATGATTGCTTATAGCCTCGTATTTCTTATCCGATATTTGGGTTTTGTTTGGCCAACTTGATCTATTTATCTTGCAATGGGAAGAGGTGCTTTGTAGTGGGTTCGATCTTACGGTGCTTGATCCCAGTGACAGAAGGGGAACCGACACGTATGTATCGTTGCTACTAAGGATAAAATGATGGGGTCTATCTCTACATAGATATATCTTGTCAACATCATGTCATCGTTCTTAGTCAGTTTTTCCATGAACTTAATACAGTAGATGCATGCTGGATAGCGGTCGATGTGTGGAGTAATAGTAGTAGATGCACGCAGGAGTCGGTCTACTAATCTTGGACGTGATGCCTATGTAATGATCATTGCCTGGATATCGTCATGATTATTTGAAGTTCTATCAATTGCCCAGCAGTAATTTGTTCACCCACGTTTGCTATTTTTCTCGAGAGAAGCCACTAGTGAAACCTACGGCCCCCGGGTCTCCGTCTCATATATTTGCCTTTGCGATCTAATTTTCCTTTGCATTTATTTTCAGATCTATTAAACCAAAAATGCAAAAATACCTTGCTGCAATGTATTTTATTTGGCGTTCGATCTATCAATCTATTACAACTTTCTCCCGTCCTCGTGCCAATTTCTGGCACCATTACCCAAAAGGGATTGACAACCCCTTTAACACGTCGGGTTGCGAGTGGTTGTTATTTGTGTGCAGGTGCTGTTTACGTTGTGTTGCTTGGTTCTCCTACTGGTTCAATAACCTTGGTTTCATCACTGAGGGAAATACCTACCGCCGCTGTGCTGCATCATCCCTTCCTCTTTGGGGAAATATCAACATAGCTTCAAGCGACATCAGTGTGCTATCAAACGTCACAACGTAACTGGGTGATTATAAAGATGCTCTACAGGTATCTCCGGAGGTGTTTGTTGGGTTGGCATAGATCGAGATTAGGATTTGTCACTCCGAGAATCGGAGAGGTATCTCTGGGCCCTCTCGGTAATGCACATCCTAATAAGCCTTGCAAGCTATGTGACTAATGAGTTAGTTACAAGATGATGCATTATGGCACGAGTAAAGAGACTTGCCGGTAACGAGATTGAACTAGGTATGAAGACACCGACGATTGAATCTCGGGCAAGTAACATACCGATGACAAAGGTAATTACGTATGTTGCCATTGCGGTACGACCGATAAAGATCTTTGTAGAATATGTAGGAACCAATATGAGCATTCAGGTTCCACTATTGGTTATTGACCGGAGAGGTGTCTCGGTCGTGTCTACAAAGTTCTCGAACCCGTAGGGTCCGCACACTTAACATTCGATGACGATTTTGTATTATATGAGTTGTGTGATTTGGTGACCGAATGTTGTTCGGAGTCCCGGATGAGATCACGGACATGACGAGGAGTCTCGAAATGGTCGAGAGATAAATAGTCATATATAGGACGATAGTATTCGGACACCGGAAGTGTTCCGGAGGTACCGGGTACGTATCGGATCACCGGAAGGGGTTCCGGGCACCCCCCCGGCAAAGATATGGGCCTTATTGGGCCAAGGGCGGGACAGACAAGCCCCTAGTGGGCTGGTGCGCCCCCATATGAGCCGGCCTATGTGGAGAAAGGAAAAGGGTAGGAGGAAAGGAAATAGAGGGAATAGGATTCCCCCTTCCTTTCCCCTCTCCCCTCTTTCCTTCCCCCCTCCAAAGATAAGGAAAGGGGGAGGCCAAATTGGAGGAGGCCCCCAAGTAGGATTCCTCCTACTTGGGGCGCCCCAAGGCTGCTCTCCTCCCCTCCCACCTATATATACATGGGAAGGGGGCGCCTAGAACACACACCAACAATTGTTATCCGTGTGCGGCGCCCCCCTTCACAGTTGACGCCTCCGGTCATATTCTCATAGTTCTTAGGCGAAGCCCTGCGCGGGTCACTTCACCATCACCATCACCACGTCGTCGTGCCGACGGAACTCTTAGTTGACACTTTTCTGGATCGAGAGTTCGAGGGACGTCATCGAGCTGAACGTGTGCAGAACTCGGAGGTGCCGTACATTCGGTGCTTGATCGGTCGGAACATGAAGAAGTTCGACTACATCAACCGCTTTAACAAACGCTTCCATTTTCGGTCTACGAGGGTACGTGGACACACTCTCCCCTTCTCGTTGCTATGCATCTCCTAGATAGATCTTGTGTGAACATAGGAAATTTTTTGTAATTGCATGCTACGTTCCCCATCACCAGAAACCTTAGACAATGCGATCTCACCGATACGGATCTCGGTCTCACTGAGATGGCCTTGCAAACTCTCTATTGACTGTTGTAATATTTTGGTCTCACGGAAATGTGCAATCGGTCCCACCATGTTTGCCTGACCAACTCTCTGTTTTCTCATTGCTGTAATCGGTCTCACCAAGATGAGGTTTTGCCCTAGCCCTAGCACATCGGTCCCACCGATTTCATCATCTCGGTCCCACCGAGATTCCTAACTTTCACATTTTGAACTAAATCGGTCTCACCGAGTTCATCTATTCGGTCTAATGAGTTGGGTCAAACGTGTGTATCAGTTGGATTTTGTGTGGAGGCTATATATACCCCTCCACCTCCTTCTCTATTCAAGAGAGAGCCATCAGAGCATGCCTACACTTCCACTACTCATTTTCTAAGAGAGAACCACCTACTCATGTGTTGATACCAAGACATTCCAATCCAACCACAAGAATCTTGATCTCTAGCCTTCCCCAAGTTGCTTTCCACTCAAATCGTCTTTCCACCATATCCAAATCTGCGAGAGAGAGTTGAGTGTTGGGGAGACTATCATTTGAAGCACAAGAGCAAGGAGTTCATCATCAACACACCATCTATTACCTTTTGGAGAGTTGTGTCTCCTAGATTGGTTAGGTGTCACTTGGGAGCCTCCCACAATATTGTGGATTTGAACCAAGGAGTTTGTAAGGGTAAGGAGGTCGCCTACTTAATGAAGATCTACCCAAGTGAGGCAAGTCCTTCGTGGGCGCTGGCCATGGTGGGATAGACAAGGTTGCTTCTTCGTGGACCCTTCGTGGTTGGAGCCCTCCGTCGACCCGCGCAACCGTTACCCTTCGTGGGTTGAAGTCTCCATCAACGTGGATGTACGATAGCACCACCTATCGGAACCACGCCAAAAATCTTCGTGTCTTCATTGCGTTTGCACACTCTAATCCCATCCCTTTACTTTCTTGCAATTAGCATGCTTTACTCTTTCCGCTGCTTATTCTCTTGCCATGCTTGCTTCAAATGTATTGTGCATGCTTAAAATTGTGCTAAAACTCCACCTCAACTTGAAGAACTTAAAAACTGCCAATTTTGTTTGTTGAGGGTCTAATCACCCCCCTCTAGACACCTCTTCTCGATCCTACAGTGTTGTTTGTAGTGTTTGAACTACACAAATGCGACCGGTATGTGGTCCCTAGAAGATTCCCTGGGTGGAAGTACTAGCAGCGTCCGAACATGCACGAATGTCACAAGTGCTCGTAGTACTTGCAGCGTTCACGCTGAAGAGGAGCACCGCTACTATTCATTTCCTGACACAGCTGTCGGGCCCGATACTTAGCAGCGTTCACTTGTCTTGGACGCTGCTATTACTACTCTTGTTACCAGCATTTAAATGTGCCGACCGCCTCTAATTATTACGACAGATCCACTTCTAGGACCACTTTCTTCTTCCCCCTCCTATCATCTCCCTCACTTTCTCCTTCCTCCCTCACTTTCTTCTTCCTCTCTCACTTCTTTTCCTCTAGCTATTCTCTCTCTTAGCACTTAATTATTGTCTCTCTCCACCCTCTCGATGAAATATATTAAGTAAATCCGGACTATCTCGGGTAGGGGGTCCCGAGCCGGTGATCTTAGCTAGATGGTAACAGGATGAACAAGGGACACGATATTTACCCAGGTTAGGGCCCTCTTGAAGAGGTAAAACCCTACATCATGCTCTTATTGTGTTGATTGTGTTGGAGTACAAAGTACATGATGATCTACCTCGAGATCGTATGTGAATGTCTGATTCTCCACCCTATGCTCTAAACCCCTTGGCTTATATAGGGATAGGGGTTACTCAGGGAGTCCTGGATTAGGGGGTCCTCGGGTGTCCGGACTATTTGATATAGGCCGGACTGATGGGCCGTGAAGATAAAAGCAGAAGACTTTTCCCCGTGTCCGGGTAGGACTCTTGTATACGTGGATGGCAAGTTCGATGTCCGGATATGTTATTTCATTCCCTTGCAAACCGGCTCTGTACAACCCTAGGCCCCTCTGGTGCATATATAAACCGGAGGGTTTAGTCCATAGAGATCATCATAATTCTCATAGGCTAGACAGCTAGGGTTTAATTATTACGATCTCGAGGTAGATCAACTCTTGTAACCCCTATACTCAATAAATATAACCAAGCAGGACGTAGGGTTTTACCTCCTTTAAGAGGGCCCGAACCTGGGTAAACATTGTGTCCCCATTGTCCCTTGTTACCATTGATCCTCAGACGCATAGTCCGGGACCCCCTACCCGAGATCTGCCGGTTTTGACACCGACATTGTTGCTTTCATTGAGAGTTCCGCTGTGTTGTCAGCAGAAGGATCGATGGCTCAACTTGTCATCGACGACGATGCTGTTTCCGGGGAGACTTTACTCCCCGGTCAAATCTTTGTGTTTGGCGGCTTCGCTCTGCGTGCCAATTCAACTGGTCACCTCGAGTAGATCGACAGCTACGCTCCTGGTTATCAGATCAGGTTTGGAGGCTTGAACTACATCGCTGATAAACGAGGAGACTTGATATCCTGGCACACATCGCTGATACCCTAAACCCTAACCCTAAACCCTGGTCGCCGCTCTTCATCCACATGAAGCAAGCCCGTCGAATTCACCATCAGATTCCGCTCAAGGACCGACTCTCATCCCTGCCCTGGCCTTAGACCCAGAGCGGACCACTCTGTCCAAAGACGGGAGGATAAACCCCGGCCGACTCTCTCCTATTACGGAGCCTCCTGTCAGAGACCCAGAGGCGACCATGCCATCAGCTGACCCGGAGGCTAACGTGACTCTTCCTATCATCGGGAAGCCGGATTCGCCACTGGATGCCAACTTCAAACTCTCGAGGTCTGCGTCTATCGGGCCTGGTCTAGTGGTTATTACCGAACCTAGCTCCACAGATCCTCATACACCCGTCCGGTTTTCGCTCTTAAACGAGACATTGGACCTAACGCGATCTCTCGCCATCACGGAAGCGTCACTTCCGAACTACGCCCAGCCTAAACTTTGGGCCGAGAGCAGGGAATTTTACGTCCCACCCACCACCCACTTAATAGCCACTATTGAGGACCTAACCGACATGGTAGACTATGCCTCCGAAGACATCGATGGTATGGGCGACGATGCCGGAGCCGAACCAGGCCAAAAACCCGCCTATCACTGGGCGTTGGACGACCACTTCTACTTGCGACGTGTACATGGTGGATACGCCCGAAAAGAAGGACGATGATGGCACTCAAGATCCGATTGAGGACAAGCCTGTCGAGGCACCACCAAAGCGCTGACGTCAGTGGAGTTGCTCATGATCGCGTCAGGAAAAGGAAAGCAATACCGCCACCAGAGACAGTGACACCCCGGACAAGGCCGAAGACTCCGACCACCACGTTGAGCCTGCGTTCGAGCAGAATGAGTGGGAAGAGGGACAAGCCCACCTCGACGAACCTGTCAATCATGAGGATTCGGAAGATAGTAACTATCTACCGGCCTCCGAGGAGGATGTCAGCCTCGGTAACGAAGATTTCATCGTGCCAGAGGAACCCCTCGAACAAGAACGCTTCAAGCGATAGCTCATCGCCACTGCGAGGAGCTTGAAAAAGAAACAGCAACAACTTCAAGCCGAACAGGATATGCTCAATGACAGATGGACCAAGGTCCTGGCTGCCGAAGAATACGGCCTCGAGCGCCCAACAAAGAGCTACCCAAAGTGTAGGCTACTACCACAATTCGACGATGAGGCCATTGAGCCAATACCATCAAGATACAATCATGTTGATCAACCGGACCGACCACCACCTGGACGTGACAAAGCGGCTAATTATGTCGAACACCAGCCCGTGCCACCTCGCCATAGAGGCAAAGAGGCAGCGGCTCCGGGCTACACGTATGACTTACGTCAGGACCTGGACAATAGAGCCGACCAGACCAGATCAATCTACGGATCAAGGGGACGTGCTCCAACATGAGACGACGGCCATCAAGCCTGGCGCGACAAGCATAACCAAGTTCGGGCCAAGAACCGAACATGGATGTCATCCGAACTCCGCCGTGATGTTGCCCGATATAGAGGCGCCGCACACCACATGTGCTTTACCGATGAGGTAATGCAGCACCAGTTTTTGGAAGGGTTTAAACCCGTGAACATCAAGCCTTACGATGGCACGACAGATCCCGCTGTATGGACTGAAGATTTTCTTCTCCACATTCACATGGCTCGCGGAGATGATCTCCACGCCATCAAATACCCCCCCTAAAGCTAAAAGGACCAGCACAACACTGGTTGAATAGCCTCCCAGAGAACTCCATTGGCGGTTGGGAGGAATTAGAGGACGCTTTTCCGGACAACTTTCAGGGTACTTATGTCCGGTCACTGGACGCTGATGACCTGAGTCACATAGTCCAGCAACCCAGAGAGTTAGCCCGCAAACTCTGGACTCAGTTCTTAATTAAAAAGAACCAAATTGTCGACTGTTCGGACGCCAAGGCCTTAGCGGCATTTAAACACAGCGTCCGTGACGAATGGCTCACCCGACACCTCGGTCAGGAAAGGCCAAAGACTATGGCAGCTCTCACTACACTTATGACCCTTCTATGTAGGCGAAGACAGCTGGTTGGCTCGTAGAAGCAACAGTACGAGCGACCCCTGGCACCTCTGAGGCCAGGGATGGCAATGGAAGGCCACGACGCAGCAAAAATAAGCGTCAGAACAACAATGAAGAAACCGAGGATACGACGGTCAATTCCGGATTCAGCGGCTCTAAACCTGGTCGGCGGAAGAAGCCGTTCAAAGGAAATAGAGACGACCCGTCCAACTTGGATAAAATACTGGATAGGCCTTGTTAGATTCATGGCACCCCTGACAAGCCTGCCAACCACACCAACAGAAACTGCTGGGTTTTTAAACAGGCCGGTAAGTTAAATACCGAACATAATGGGAAAGGACCTCAAAGCAAGGACGACGATGAACCCCGCCCTCCAAACACCGGGGGATAGAAGAAGTTTCCCCCCAAGGTGAAAACAGTGAATATGATATATGTCACACATATCCCCAAGAGGGAGCGCAAGATCGCACTAAGGGACGTCTACGCCGTAGAGCTTGTCGCCCCGAAATTCAACCCATGATCGGCTTGTCCGATCACCTTCGATCGCAGGGATCACCCAACCAGTATCCGTCACAGAGGTTCGGCGGCCCTGGTACTCGATCCCATCATCGACGGATACCATCTCACTAGAGTCCTTATGGACGGCAGCAGTAGCCTCAACTTGATTTACCAAGACACTGTCCGTAAGATGGGTATTGACTCATCAAGAATCAAGCCTAGCAACACTACCTTTAAAGGAGTGATTGAGGGAGTCCTGGATTAGGGGGTCCCCGGGCGTCTGGGCTATGTGACATGGGTCGGACTGGTGGGCCATGCAGATACAAGATAGAGGGTTTTTCCCCATGTCCGGATGGGACTCTCCTTTGCGTGGATGACAAGCTTGGTGCTCGGATATGAAGATTCCTTTCTCTGTAAACCGACTCTGTACAACCCTAGGCCCCTCCGGTGTCTATATAAACCGGAGGGTTTAGTCCGTAGAGGCAATCATAATCATACAGGCTAGACATCTAGTTTTTAGCCATTACGATCTCGAGGTAGATCAACTGTTGTAACCCCTATACTCATCAAAGTCAATCAAGCAGGAAGTAGGGTATTACCTCCATTAAGAGGGCCCGAACCTGGGTAAACATCCTTGTTTCTTGTTACCTTCGATCCTCAGACGCATAGTTCAGGACCCCCTACCCGAGATCTGCCAGTTTTGACACCGAGATTGGTGCTTTCATTGAGAGTTCCACTGTGCCATCGTTAGAAGGCTCGATGGCTCCATCGATCATCTACAACAAGGCCGCCTTGAAGGAGACTTTTCTCCCCGGCCAAATTTTCGTATTCGGCGGCTTCGCACTGTGGGCCAACTCGATTAGCCACCTGGAGCAGATCGACAGCTACGCCCCTGGTCATCAAATCAGTTTTGGAAATCTGAACTACGTCGCCGATATCCGAGGAGACTTGATCTTCGAGGGTTTCGTGACACCGACCGCCGCTCTGGCCTTAGATCCAGAGCGAACTGCTAGGTCCGAAAATGGGAGTGTAGATCCCACCGGACTCTCCACTATTATGGAGCTCACTACCACAGATCCAGATAGGACTATGTTATCGGCAGGCAGCCTAGCCGGACTCCCATCACCAAAGGGCCAGACTCATCCCGAGATCCTAATTTCGGACTCTTGAGGACTGCGGCAAGCGAGCGCGACCCGGAGGCCTTTTCCTCGCCTAGCGCTAAAAGCTCTTGTTTCCCCGTCCAACCCTCGCCTTTAAGCAAGGCCCTGGACCTAATGAGATCCCTCGCCATTGCAGACGAATCGCTGCCGAACTACGCTCAGCCCATTCTAGGGACTGAGAGCGGGGAATTTTACGTCCCACCCACCACCCACTTCATAGCCACTGTCGAGGATCTAACCGACATGCTCGATTACGCCTCTGAAGACATCGACGGTATGGACGACGATGCCGGAGATGAGAAAGGCCAAAAACCCGTCGTTCACCGGACGCTGGACGGCCACTTCCTCATACGACATGTACATGGTGGACACACCCAAAGAAGACGACGACGATGATGAGAAGGTCCAATCGAGGACGAACCTCCTGAGATACCTCCAAAGCGTCGACGTCAGCGGCGCCGCTCTAAATTGCGTCGCGAAAAAGATAGCAACGCCAGCACCCGGGACAATAATACTCCGGAGAACGTCGAAGACCAAGAAGCCCCCATCGAACCAACATCCGAATAGGATGATCAGGAGGACGGGCAAGTTGACCCTAACGAGCCGGTAGGGAACGAAGACTCGGAGGATAGCAACTATCTACCACTCTCCGAAGACGATGTGAGCCTCGGCGACGAAGATTTCATCGTGCCAGAGGAACCCCTTGAACAAGAAAGCTTTAAGCGCCAGCTAAACTGCGAGAAGCCTCAAAAAGAAGCAGCGACAACTCTAATCCGAACAGGATACGCTCAACGACAGATGGACTAAAGTCCTGGCAGCCGAAGAATACGGCCTTGAACGCCCAACAAAGAGCTACCCAAAGCGCAAGCTGCTACCCCAATTCGACGACGAGGCCCTGGAGCCCACACTGCCAATGCGTGACGCTGTCGACAGATCTGACCGACCACCGTGTGGCCGGGACAGAGTGGCAACTCAAGCCGAACACCAGCCCGCACCACCTCGCCGTAGAGGAAGAGAAGCAGCGGCTCCAGGATACACCTATGACCTCCGACAGGACCTGGAAAATAGAGCCGGACAGACCAGATCAATCTACGGATCACGGGGGCGTGCCCCAGCGCGAGAAGACGACTATTAGGCCTGGCGCGACAAGCATAACTACACCCGGGCCGAAAACTGCATACGGACTTCATCCGAACTGCGTCGTGACGTGGTCTGATGCAGAGGCGCTGCACACCCCCTATGGTTCACCGACGAGGTAATGGAGCACCAGTTCCCAGAAGGGTTTAAACCCGTGAACATTGAATCATATGATGGCACAAGAGATCCCGCGTTATGGATTGAAGATTTTCTTCTCCACATTCACATGGCTCGCGGTGATGATCTACATGCCATCAAATACCTCCCCCTAAAACTTAAGGGACTAGCTCGGCACTGGTTAAATAGCCTCCCAGAAAACTATATTGGAAGCTGGGAAGACTTGGAAGATGCCTTTAGAGACAACTTCCAAGGCACTTATATCCGGCCTCCGGACGCCGATGACCTCAATCACATAGTCCAGCAGCCCGGAGAGTCGGCCAGGAAATTCTGGACCAGGTTCCTAATAAAAAAGAACCAGATTGTCGACTGCCTGGATGCCAAAGCCCCAACGGCCTTTAAACACAGCATCCGCGACGAATGGCTCGCCCGACACCTCGGCCAAGAGAAGTCGAAGTCTATGGCAGCCCTTATAGCACTCATGACCCGCTTTTGCGCGGGCGAAGATAGCTGGCTAGCCCGTAGCGGCAATAGTACCAGCGACCCCAGCACTTCTGAAGCCAGAAACGGCAACGGCAGGCCCCGACACAACAAACACAAGCGTCGAAGCAACAATGACAATACCGAAGACACGGCGGTCAACACCGGATTCAGTGGCTCCAAATCCGGTCAGCGGAAGAAGCCATTCAAAAGAAAGAAAGACGGTTCATCTAGCTTGGACCGAATACTTGATCGACCTTGCCAGATTCACGGCACCCCCGATAAGCCTGCCAACCATACCAACAGAAGTTGTTGGGTCTTCAAACAAGCCGGTAAGTTAAATACCGAACATAAGGAGAAGGGGTTGCCCAACAAGGATGACGATGAGGAGCCTCGCCCACCGAGCACAGGGGGGCAGAAGAAATTTCCCCCCGAGGTCAAAACGGTGAATATGATATACGTTACTCACATCCCCAAGCGGGAGCGCAAGCGCGCGTTAAGGGACGTCTATGCGATAGAGCCAGTCGCCCCAAAATTCAACCCATGGTCAGCCTGTCCGATCACTTTCGATTGTAGAGACCATCCGACCAGTATCCATCATGGAAGTTCGGCCGCGCTGGTCCTCGATCCAATTATTGATGGATTCCACCTCACGCGAGTCCTCATGGACGGCGACAGCAGCCTTAACCTGCTCTATCAGGACACATTCCACAAAATGGGTATTGATCCATCAAGAATCAAGCCCACCAAAACTACCTTTAAAGGAGTAATACCTGCTGTAGCGGCCTGCTGCACGGGCTCAATCACATCGGAAGTCGTCTTCGGCTCGCCAGACAACTTCCGAAGCGAAGACATGATCTTCGACATCGTCCCTTTCTGCAGTGGCTATCATGCACTACTCGGACGAACCGCGTTCGCTCTCTTTAATTCGATCCCCCACTATGCCTATCTCAAACTCAAGATGCCCGGACCATGCGGTGTTATAACAGTTAATGGAAACATGGAGCGCTCCCTCCACACTGAAGAGCACACCGCGGCCCTCGCAGCGGAGGTACATGGCGGCCTTATCAAGCCAAATACTACATCGGCAGTCAAAACCCCAGACACTGTAAAACGAGTCCGGACTACCCCACAGAACGACAGTCCAGCTCGTTAGGAGCTCGATTAGCAATCCGGCCTCCGTCTCAGCCCCAACCGCATTGCGGCATATGTACCATGCGTACATTGTCGGTGTCAAAACCGGCGGATCTCGGGTAGGGGGTCCCGAACTATGCGTCTAAGGCGGATGGTAACAGGAGGCAGGGGACACAATGTTTACCCAGGTTCGGGCCCTCTCGATGGAGTTAATACCCTACTTCCTGCTTGATTGATCTTGATGATATGAGTATTACAAGAGTTGATCTACCACGAGATCGTATAGGCTAAACCCTAGAAGCTAGCCTATGATTATGATTGTTGTTGGTCCTACGGACTAAACCCTCCGGTTTATATAGACACCGGAGGGGGCTAGGGTTACACAGAGTCGGTTACAAGGGAGGAGATCTACATATCCGAATTGCCAAGCTTGCCTTCCACGCCAAGGGGAGTCCCATCCGGACACGGGACGAAGTCTTCAATCTTGTATCTTCATAGTCCAACAGTCCAACCAAAGGATATAGTCCGGCTGTCCGAGGACCCCCTAATCCAGGACTCCCTCAGTAGCCCCCGAACCAGGCTTCAATGGCGATGAGTTCGACGCGCAGATTGTCTTCGGCATTGCAAGGCGGGTTCTTCTCCAAATTCTGAGTACCTGTCGAGTAGTGTCCGGCTTCCCATGAATGTTGCACTCCTTGGCTTCTGCGCCTAATAATGGCTATCCTCCACGTGTCAAGCGAATGCGAGAAGTCAGGGCATTTTTACACTTGCCACCCTAACCATGTAAGTAAATCGTCTATTTAAAGAGGCGGGGATCCTCAGATCCAGATCACACCATCCTCCCACAGCGAGTATCCATCGGAGCGCGCCCGGAAAAGTCCATCCCATCATGGTCGGCCATCGCAGCTCCTCCTCTCGCCCCGTAGCCCTAAGCCAGGCAATTGGAAGAAGTGTTCCGTCCCTCACAGCCAATTAGTAGAGTTACAGACCTAGGGATTCCTCCCTCCAGCATATATGGTCCCCGTTCGAGCCGGACTCGCCACCTACAATGGCGGGGAGCAAGCGGAGAGCTTTCCCAACCCATCCATGGGGGAGCGGGTATGCCTTGTCCCTTACTTATTAAGGGGGCTCGGATTTCCAATCCATCCGTTCCTCCGCGGACTCCTGGAGTTCTACGGCCTCCAGCTACACAACTTTACTCCAGCCTCCATATTACACATCGCTGGCTACATCGCCCTTTGCGAGCTGTTTTTGGGCTGCGAAGCTCATTTCGAGCTATGGAAGAGGCTATTCTGCCTCCTTCCCCGTACATGGGAGGGGTCAATATATCAAGTGGGCGGAGCTGAGATATGGCGCATCGCAGGGACCAGATACCTGTCCGGTACTCCGAAGAAGACATCCAAAGACTGGCCTTCGGAGTGGTTTTATATGGAGGACGTCCCCCTTCCAGAACCTATTCGGATGGGCCTTCCTGAGTTCGACAACGCTCCCTTGAAGAAACGCCGCAGTTGGCGCCCTCGGAGCCCCCAGGAGGAAGTTAACAGAGAAGTCCTTTACCTGATGGGCCGGATAAAGACGCTGGCCCAATCAGGATTGACAATAATCGAGGTTATGTCAATATGTATAATGCGGCCCGGGTAGGCTTAAAAGGAAGGTGGTCAGGACTGAGACACCGTTGCCGAGGTATGAAAAAGAACCCCGCTCCGTGGTTGTCGTCTTTTAAAATATAATAAAACCCATGTTTCCTAGTAGGAAAAATGCTCGCCGGACTATACCCAGAGAGGTTGGCGGCCGCGCCTCCACCAGTCGGACTCCAGAGCCGGACTTAGAGGCGAACGCTAACATGGGGCCAATACCGGATGTTCCTCCTACAGAGGATGCGGATAGGCTGTCCGCTACGAATTCCGAAGTGGAGAGCACCATGAATCACAGGCGTCGTCGGGCCATACTCCGCGACGCTTGTTTCTCCCAAGAGGCGTTCGATGCCTTCAACTCAGGAGACGCGTACATCCGAGCTGCTCAAAATGGTCTTGCCAGAGCCACGGACCAGTATGTAAAGGATATACGGGTAAGAAAATCTGATAATTATGTATACCAGTAGCCCCTGAGACTTGAAACAGTTGACACAACTGATTTAAGGATCATTATTTGTGTAGGTTCTTACGGAGAAGAATATCCAGTTGTCTCGAGAGCTAGAAGAGTGCAAAGCCCAGCTACAGGCCGCAGTTGCCGCAATGAAGGAGTCCGAGAAGGCCCCATCTGGTAACACTTGTTTCTATTGCCAAGAATGACATGTACCAGGTAGTATGCGGCATGCATGTAAATCTAACAATAGATTCTGCAGATGATCCCGGGGTTAATCCGGAGGTAGTGCAAGGGGATGAGCAACATGCTCAACGACAATTAAAGGCTGGAGAGCGCGTGCTTAAGCAAGTTAGGCGGGAGAAAACAATCTCCAAGATGCCAATATCCGGCTGAGTGTTGAACTGAAAGATGTTCGGGCCCAACTTGCTGACTCTGTAAAGGAGAATAAGAGGCTTCGACGCGGCATTTTTAGTAAGTGCTTGAACGAACTTTTTATTGAGTTCGGTGAAGAAACCAGATAACAGAGTTATATCTGTAGGTATGCTGACGGGTCGTCCCACAGAAGAAATTCCCGGGTCTGCAGGTGATGTTCTACCAGAGCTCTCACAACTGCACGAACAAGTTCGGCAGGTGATGCAGGGCATTGCCCAAGCCTTGTGGCCATCCGCCTCCCTACCAGGAGGCATGGGAGAGCTTGTAGAAAAGCTCAAGGGAGCGCGGCGACGCTTCCGATTATGGAAGATATCAGCCTGCCGACAAGGTGCAAGGGAAGCCTGGGCCATGGTGAAGACGCGATATACCAAGGCTGACCCGAACCACATGGCCGAGGTCGGACCTGTGGGGTCTGATGGGAAAGAGTTTGGTGTATGACCAGGTAGAATTAGCCGCCAAGTATTCCCAACAGGATTGTAGGCTAGACAGCCTGTTGGATGGTATAGAAGAAAAATTTAGTCAGTCTAAGTGACTGTGTACTTCAAGTGACATATATTGTCCTTAGCTGGATTGTAAATCATTTGTCATGGCGGACCTTTTCGCTTCGACCTCCGGACCCGACAGTCTGGAGTGTATCCGAATACCCGCTCAGTTATGTAAAAAATGGGGTACGCGTGGAAACCAGGCGTAGGGGTCATAAGTGCTTGAACAGACAAGTACCCAACTAGCTATGTTATATTACATGGATAGTAAGAAACATCTTCTAGGGAGAATAGTTCCGTTAAGGGTTCCTTTCCCTGGGTATGCACGCATTAATGTGCATGTCCGAACTGCGAAAAGAGACGCGGGATATAAACATCTGGGGGCATGTATTACAATAAATAAAGGTAATCTTTTGTTCACCGACCGAATATTCCCTTAAGAACGCTAGCTTTCGGCTTCACCCAGTCTGAGGTACACATCCGGCTGACCCGGCAGTAACAATCGCAGAGGTGCTCCCCTTATGCCTTAGCCGAATTAACGGGAACGTAGGGCATAAACACAAGAGCCAGGAACCCAGCTTGGCCAAAACTTAAGTCATATCGATGCATATAATGGCGAAAAAAGGTACATGTGGAAAAGTAACACATGTGTGGGGCATAGAGCTCGGAAAAATAGTTATATTAAGCTTCTGTATAAGAAGCCCCCAGGTATAATGAGCACGGCTAGCGCGTCAAGATTGTGTAGTCACGACACGTTTTAACCTTTTAAGGTTGTGAAGAAAAAAGGGGAAGAAAGAAAGAGAGAAAAGATAGATAACGGATATATAAAAAATTGACGGAGGTAAGGAGACGAACACATAGTCCGGCACTAGGCGTAGAACCTTCGGAGTCTGGCTGCGTTCCATGGGTTTGGCTCGAGTCGATTGTCCGATGCATCCGCAGACGGTACGCTGCACCGGTCAGAACTTGGTCAATAACGAAGGGACCTTCCCATTTGGGCTTGAGCTTGTTCTTTTTCTTCTCCGATAGGCGTAGAACGAGTTCGCCAATGTTATAAGTTTTGGCCCGTACTTCTCTGCTTTGATACCTTCGAGCCTGTTGCTGATAGAATGCGGAACGGGCTTTTGCCACGTCACGCTCCTCCTCCAGGGCGTCCAAACTGTCCTGCCGATCAAGCTCGGCTTCTTTCTCTTCGTACATGCGCATTCAAGGTGAGTCATGAATTATGTCGCAGGGCAGTACCGCCTCTGCGCCGTACACCATAAAGAACGGTGTGTATCCGGTAGTGCGATTCGGCGTGGTCCGCAGCCCCCATAGTACGAAGTCGAGCTCCTCTACCCAGTGCATACCGGATTCCTTCAAGGATCGCACTAATCTGGGTTTAATGCCGCTCATGATAAGACCATTTGCTCGTTCGACTTGACCGTTAGTTTGCGGGTGATAGACAGAAGCATAATCGAGCTTAATGCCCATGTTGCTGCACCAAAGTTTTACCTCGTCGGCTGTAAAGTTCGAGCCGTTATCGGTGATGATGCTGTGGGGAACGCCATAACGGTGTACAACCCCGGATATGAAGTCTATCACTGGTCCGGATTCGACCGTTTTAACTGGTTTGGCTTCTATCCATTTGGTGAATTTATCCACCATGACCAATAGGTATTTTTTCTTATGGCTTCCCCCTTTAAGGGGTCCGACCATATCAAGCCCCCAGACCGCAAAGGGCCAAGTGATGGGGATTGTTTGGAGAGCGGTAGGTGGCATATGGCTTTGGTTTGCGAAAAGCTGGCAACAGACGCGATGTTGAACGAGGTCCTGTGCGTCTGCTCGGGCCGTCGGCCAGTAGAAACCTGTATGGAAGGCCTTGCTTACAAGGGCCCGAGCTGCGGCGTGGTGGCCGCCAAGTCCAGCATGAATTTCTGCCAAAAGTTGCCATCCTTCCTCTTCGGAGATGCACATTTGTAGGACTCCGGTAGCGTTTTTCTAATAAAGCTCTCCCTCGTGGACCTTGTAGGCTTTAGACCGCCGCACAATGCAACGTGCCTCGTTTGGGTCCACAGGTAGTTCCTGCCTAGTTAGGTAGGCCAAAAAGGGTTCTGTCCACGTGGCGATGACAACCATGATCACGTGGGCGGAAGGTGCTATTTCGGTAGCAGAGCCTCCGATTACGTCAGAGTGTTCGGTACCTGGTATTGTGGCCAAGTCCCGACTGTTTTTGCCGGTCTCTCCTTCCCATACCACGGATGGCTTAAACAACCTTTCCAAGAAGATATTGGGTGGGACAGGGTCGCGCTTAGCGCCGATGCGAGCGAGGATATCCGCCGCTTGATTGTTTTCTCGGACCACATGGTGGAATTCAAGTCCCTCGAACCGAGCTGACATTTTGAGGACGGCGTTGCGATAAGCCGCCATTTTTGGGTCCTTGGCGTCAAAGTCTCCATTTATTTGAGATATTGCGAGGTTCGAATCGCCCCGCACCTCTAGGCATTGAATGCCCATGGAGACTGCCATCCGGAGACCATGCAACAGGGCCTCATATTCTGTCGCATTGTTGGAGTCTATGTATAACATTTGGTTGGGCCGTGAGGGCTTCGGATAACGCCTTGAGGGCTAGTGCGGCGGTTTTATTTTCGGCGTGGAGTGCTATGTCCGGATCACTAGCTAGAGTGATGATCGAAGTCCGAACCCTGACCCGATCTGAGACCCAGGGGCGGAGGAGTTTCCGATCTTGGAAGTTCGGGCTCCGGGATGTTGCCCAATAGGTTTGGCCCGTTGTCTGATTCTAGGTTCAAAGCTTGGGCCATGTCCTCCCATAGACGGGTATCCGGCTCGGAGAGCTCGGGAATCCGGGCATAGTTTGTCCTCAAGATAGAGGAAGAATTGCTGCGTTGTTCCACCACCACCGCTATCTGATGGGCGGAGAGTTAATCTCCCTTTGGTCGGGTTTAAGCCCGATTTGATCATAGTCCATAGCGACTCCCAAGGAGGCGATGCGATCCAAGAGCTCATTCAAGGAAGAGAGCTCCATTGGATCCATCTGCTCGGCGAATTCCGAGCCGGCGTGGAGGCTGTTTTTGATGACCCGAGAAGTCATCGTTGGCGCAACGGCCGAGCGGGCGGTCATGACGAAGCCGCCTAGTCGGAGAGTTTGGCCTACAGCCAGGGCTCCCCCAGAGGTGATGTTGTCCTTGACAACGAGACGAGCCATCAAGCCTTATGATGACGGCACAGTGGAACTCTCAATGAAAGCACCAATGTTGGTGTCAAAACTGGCGGATCTCGTGTAGGGGGTCCCGAACTGTGCGTCTAAGGCGGATGGTAACAGGAGGCGGGGAACACAATGTTTACCCAGGTTCGGGCCCTCTCGATGGAGGTAATACCCTACTTCCTGCTTGATTGATCTTGATGATATGAGTATTACCAGAGTTGATCTACCACGAGATCGTATAGGCTAAACCCTAGAAGCTAGCCTATGATTATGATTGTTGTTGATCCTACGGACTAAACCCTCTGGTTTATATAGACATTAGAGGGGGCTAGGGTTACACAGAGTTGGTTACAAGGGAGGAGATCTACATATCCGAATTGCCAAGCTTGCCTTCCACGCCAAGGGGAGTCCCATCCGGACACGGGACGAAGACTTCAATCTTGTATCTTCATAGTCCAACAGTCCGGCCAAAGGATATAGTCTGGCTGTCTGAGGACCCCCTAATCCAGGACTCCCTCATACATAACTACGCACTAAAGATACCATGGGCAAAGATGGAGGCATATTAAAGATAAATTCCACAATACGGCTCGACCCTATCTGGACACGCATATCCTTTTTTTCTTATGTTTATGTTTTTCAGGTTCCTTACAACCCATAGCACCTTTCGACGGCACCAAGGGCCCTTTTTCCAGGCCCCTCATGAAAACCCGATCGTTGATCCTTTCGAAGGATAATACACCAAGGAGAAAAGCAGCGTGGACGTGCGGTGGAGTATCTAAAGGATCTTTAAGGATCACCTCTTCCTCTTTTAGGACCCGTACACAGCTTTCCCTTGTGCTGGGCATGTAAAATAGCATCGATGCTTATCGCATTATTTATACAAATACGTTTTGACGTATCAATCAGACTATAATGGAAACAGTTCTTTCGCCCAACCTATTCGGTACTGGCTTATTTCCTAATCTGTATTCCCTCTTTTTGTCCAATTACCATGTACACCTCGGTACGACTTAAATCGCCAGGGGCTCCATTCAGCCACATACATAAAATAAGTCCAAGCACTTTTATAGTACAATTCGGCGTCACGAGTATAACCTTATATGCATCGGCTCCGAATCATGTCTTTGGTCAATAGTTGGGTTGCCCGGCTCCTGTGGTTACAGCCTTACGTTCCGCTCGTTCGGCTAAGGTAGTAAAGGGAGAACTACTGCGATTGTGTTTCTGGTTCATCCGGATTAACACCTCAGTAGAGAAAGCCAAAAACTGACTGTCATGGTGTGGCGAGAGCTGGTCAGCTATTCGGTGACTAATTATAAATATCTTGCGATTTTTTCTGCATTACGCGAAGGACCGGTCTTCACCCGTCAGGCGTCTACAGCAGCCAAGTTCGGATAATCGAATAATACCAGGGGCTGCGCCTACAATCTCATTGTCAAACTCCTATGGCTAAGTGAGAGTGATAAAGCCACATAGTCTGATTGCCTGGTTCGCTGCACTAACACCTCCTTCAAGGACCAAATCGATGGGTCAAGTGTGTTCAGGTGCTCTTCCGAACACCCCCGTACTACCTACATGGGGGTTGAAGTCGACGACGGGCCAACTCTCAAATACTGTAAACGGCCGCACAGGAGGAAAATAATTTGAGGTAAAACAAGCAACATATTATACATAAGCCTTGTTTCATAATACAAAGTTCGGGCAGCACAGATACATTCATTCAAAAATAATGTCCTTCGAACACTGGCCCTCTACAATGCAGGATCCTTCCAAGACGTCATCAAAATACCGCTCCGGTGTGCGGTGCTCCTTGCCCGCGGGCAGTCCCTCGGTTGCAAGCTTGACGGCATTCATCTTCGCCCACTACACCTTGACACAGACGAAGGCCATCCGGGCACCTTCGATGCAGACCGACCGCTTTATGGCATCAAGCCAGGGGCAGGCACTGACTAGCCATTTCACGAGCCCAAAATAACTGTTGGGTATAGGTTCGGCTGGCCAAAGACGGACTATAACATCCTTCAAGGCCAATTCGGCCACCCTATGCAGTTCGGTCACCTTTTTTAGCTGATCATTGAAGGGCACTGGATGCTCTGGCGCAAGGTACTACAACCAGAACAGCTTCTCCATCAAGCTCCCCTCTCCGGCTCGAAAGAACTCCGCAGCATCAGCAATACTCCGGGGTAGATCCACAAACGCTCCTAGAGAACTCCAAACGCGGGTCAGTAAGATGTACCTTCTCCTTACAAATTTGCTCTGCATATTAAAGGCCTTACCCGCTGCGATCTTCTTAGCCTCTTGGATCTCCCGGCTGGCGCCTTGGGCTTCAACCCGGGCTTCCTTCGTGCTTTGATGGGCCTTAGCAAGTTCGGAATCTTGATCCAAAATCATGCGCTCCAAGGATTCACATTTGCTTATGGCATCCTTGAGCTCTTGTTGGACTTCCTCCACCCTTGATTCATGTTTTAGGCGGGCGGCTCGTTCCTCCTCCGCCTCCTTCTTGGCTTCGGCCAGTGCACTCTTGAGGGTCTCAACCTCAGACGCATCAGCTATGAGCATAATCATAAAACTCATTCAGATAACAAATCAGAGCTGATATCATTTCAGATATGTTTCGGTATCACATACCTTGCTTTTCCTCTAAGTTCCGCTTTAGATCGGACACCTCGGCGGCATGGGAAGCTGCTGCCAACATCGCAGCCTGTTTGTTCAAATAGATATGTATGTTAATCTCCTGCGAGAGCTATTCGATCCTCTGTTCGGCCTTTCTTTGCGAATACCGAACAGAGTCTCAGGGGCTACTATCTATACACAGACATTCTTTTTATATAGCTAAAAAGTATTACATCACATACCTCAAAGCCTCTCAGAAGGCTAGTATAGGCCTCGTTCAATCCGCTTTTAGTGGACCGAACCTTTTCAACCACCGTACCCATAAGGGTACGATGTTCCTCCACAATGGAGGCGCTTTGAAGCGCTTCCACCAGAGCATCCGGCGCCTCCAGATTGACAGGGGTCGCCGGTGGAGTTGACGCGCCCCCTTCTTTCGAAGGAGGCTACTCACCTGATTCCGAAGCCGTGTGGGTCTCCGGAATGACATTTGGTTGGGGGCCAAATTGGACATGGCCCCCGTCGCCAGTCTCCATGGGGGTTGGTTCCCCCATGTTCTCGGCAGCAGAGGTATCACCCTCTGGCGCCGCCTTGACAGCTTCCCGCACCTCTCCCTGACCCGGAAGGGTCCTTCCGGACAACACTTCGGTGTTGTCCATAGCAGTGGGGGGAGGCCGGCGGAGGTGACTCACTCTCCATCATGTTCGGACCCAGCGAATTCCCAGAAGATGCGGATAGCTGGGGGAGGTCACGAGCCGGACTGCAGCACACAATTCAATGTGTTAAAACCACAAGGCAAAAAGCTAGATATATATAAAGTGCCCTTATCCGGCCAGGGGCTTCGGCCTGGGGCGCCACTCGGGGATGTCGTCGGCGTCCGATTCGGAATCATCTGTAAGGGAGATTCTCCCTTTCTTGGATGCCTTCGCCTCTAGATCCACGGAAGTCCCCCTTTTCTTCTTTCCCCCCTTAAGGGGAGAATTGCTCTCTTCCTCCTCCTCTTCATCTTTGTCATGAGACGAGAGAGTTTTGGTATCTTCGGACACTACGTTCGAAGTGCCTTTACGGCGGAGGCCACCATTGGCCTCCTTGCCCTTCTTCTTGGCCTTCTTTTCCGGCGCCTGATACGGCGCCGGAACCAGCATCCTCGTTAGCAGAGGAATGGCTGGGTCTTCGGGTAGCGGAGCCGCGCAGTGGATCCGCTCCGCCTTCTTCGTCCAGCCCTGTGAGGAGAACGGAAAGCTCGGTATACTCCTCGGGTCTACAAATTAAGGCTATCAGAAAAGTTACGGGAGTGGTCGGATGAGTGTGGTCGAGGCCGAGGTCTTTGGTCGTTTTTGGCGACGACTTCTGGGCCTTGAAAAGCAGCTTCAATATGTCTTCGTGCGTTGTGCCGAAGAACCGCTGCAGGGTCCGGGGACCGGCTGGATCGAACTCCCACAGATAATGAGTCCGGCGTTGGCAGGGGAGAATCCGGTGAAAAAGCATCACCTAGATCATGATGGCAAGACTGGTGTTCTTGTCTATCACCCTCTTGACGCGCTTCTGCGGCGTCATCACCTCGTCGGAGGACGCCCAATCCAGGCCCTTGTTGAGCCAAGATGCGAGTCGCATTGGAGGCCCGGACTTAAACTTGGGAGGGGCGGCCCATGTGGTGTCATGAGGTTCCGTGATATAGAACCACTCCTGTTGCCATCCCTTCACGGTCTCCACAAAGGTGCCCTTGGGCCAGGTGACGTTGGGAAGCTTGCTCACCATAGCGCCGCCGCACTCCTCGTGTTGACCATCAACCACTTTCGGCTTCACATTGAAGACCTTGAGCCATAGCCCGAAGTGGGGGGGGATGCGGAGGAATGCCTCACACACGACAATGAGCGCCGAAATGTTAAGGAATTAGGGGCTAGATCATGGAAATCTAGCCCGTAGTAAAACATGAGACCGCGGGCGAAAGGATGGAGGGGAAATCCTAATCCACGAAGAAAGTCGGGGATGAATACTGCCCTCTCATTGGGCTCCGGAGTGGGGACGATCTGCTTTTTGGCCGGAAGCCGGTTGGCGATTTCCTTGGCTAGGTATCCCGCTTCCCGGAGTTCCTTGATGTTCCCCTCCGTGACAGAGGAGGCCATCCACTTGCCCTGCGCTCCAGATCCGGACATGGCTGGAGTGTTTGCTAGGGACGGAAAGGATTGAAGCTTGGGCGCTGGAGCTCGAGGGCGGATGGGCTGAGGAGGAAGAAGGCGTGGGGTAAAAAGGTGGATCCTTATCCTCTTATAAAGGCAGTGAATGTCAAGCGCCCCCTCCCAGGCCTTAAAATTTGCCTACTCCCAAGGGGTCGTGCGGATGGCACAGTTGGATTACCCAAGCCCTCATTGATGAGAATCCCGTAATAAGGGGGCACGATCTCTGCTTTGACAAGACGTGTCACCGGAGGTTGCGTCTCGAGACGCGAAACGGGAGGTCGAAAAACGATTCGAAATAATGAAGTGGCCAGACGTAACATCTCACTAGCAAAACTGTCAGTAAAGACATACCATGTTTTTCTTGCGGTTGTGGATTGTAACTGTCAAACAGAGCTGGATATAGTTCTTTTGATCAACTACTTTGAAGTATTCGGAGGAGGAACCCGCCTTGCAATGCCGAAGACAATCTGCGCGCCGGACACATCATCATTGAAGCCTAGTTCAGGTGCTACTGAGGGAGTCCTAGATTAGGGGGTCCCCGGGCGTCCGGGCTATGTGACATGGGCCGGACTCGTGGTCCATGAAGATACAAGATAGAGGGTTTTTCCCTGTGTTCGGATGGGACTCTCCTTTGCGTGGATGACAAGCTTGGCGCTCGGATATGAAGATTCCTTTCTTTGTAAACCGACTCTGTACAACCCTAGGCCCCTTCGGCGTCTATATAAACCAGAGGGTTTAGTCCGTAGAGGCAATCATAATCATACAGGCTAGACATCTAGGGTTTAGCCATTACGATCTCGAGGTAGATCAACTCTTGTAACCCTTATACTCATCAAAGTCAATCTAGCAGGAAGTAGGGTATTACCTCCATTAAGAGGGCCCAAACCTGGGTAAACATCGTGTCCCTTGTCTCCTGTTACCTTCGATCCTCAGACGCACAGTTCGGGACCCCCTACCCGAGATCTGCCAGTTTTGACACCGACAGTGATACCCGGCATGGAGGCCCGCTATACGGGCTCCTTAACATTGGAAATAGTATTCGGCTCTCCAGATAACTTTTGAAGTGAAGAATTGATCTTCGATATCGTCCCTTTCTACAGTGGTTATCATGCACTGCTTGGACGAACTGCTTTTGCCCGCTTTAATGCAGTTCCGCACTATGCTTATTTAAAGCCCAAAATGCCTGGACTGCGCGGCGTCATCACAGTCAATGGGAATATGGAGCGCTCCCTCCGTACTAAGGAGCACACTGCAGCCCTAACAGCTCATCGGTCGTCAAGACCCATGACACCGCCAAGCGAGTCCGATCTACGTTACAGCACGACATCTCGGCAGACCCGGAGCTTGAATTGCAGTTCAGCCTCCGACGATCGCCCCATAAAGTCACGGCATACATACCGCGCGTGCATAATTACGCACTTAAAATACCTTGGGCAGCGCCGGAGGCATACTACAGAATAGGTCTATAGTATGGCTTGACCCTATTCAGACCTTAACCTTCTTTCTATTTTTCTTTTTTACTATAGGTTCATTAAAAACCTACCTACTCTACGGTTGTACAGGGGCTCCTTTCTAGGTTCCCATTTCTTATAGACGACCATCAGTTCCTCCTCTCAAAGGATTTCTAATCAAGGAGAAATGGCGCAGACGTGCAGCAGGGCATCATCAGGATCTTCAAGTCACTATTCTCTCCAAAAGCCCTGTATAAACCTGTCCTTTGTGTAAACTTTCGGCATGTAAAATGGCCTGGGCCTTCGGGCATTATCTGTAATGACACAGCTCGACTTATTAATCAGGGCATAAAGGAAGCAGTTGATCACCACTGTTGTTTGGTACTCATCTATTTTATATTATCATCTATACTCCCTCCCTACGTCCGACTGCCACACGTGCCTTAGTCCGGTCTTAAACACCGGGGGTTGTATCCGGCCCGGCACATTTCCAAGTCCGAACTACTATGGGGTACTCTTCGGTGTCCAGGATATTACATTATATGCATCGGCTTCGAATCATGTCTTTGGTCTATAGTTGGGTTGCCCGGCTCCTGTGCTTACTACCTTACGTTCCACTTGTTCGGCTAAGGTAGTAAAGGGAGAACTACTGCGATTGTATTTCGGGATCGTCCGAACAAATACCTCAGTAGAGAAAGCCAAAAACTGACTGTCATGATAAAGCGAGAGCTGGTCGGTGATTCAGTGACCTACTACAAATCGTTAGCGATTCACTCCGTGTTATACAAGGGGCTGGTCTTCGTCCAGGCGCGTGGAAATGGCACCTTAGTCTGGATTGCCGCACACGCACAAGGGGCTAGTACTTAGCCCCACCGTCAAACTCCTATGGCTAAGTGAAAGTAATAAAGCTGCATAGTCTGATTGCCTGGTTCAGCTCGCGAACACCTCCTTTACGGACCAAGACGTTGGATAAAGCGTGGCCACGCGTTACGCCGAACACCTCCGTAGCATTTGCCTGGGGGCTGAAGCCGACGACTGGCAACTTTCAGTAATAAACGGCCGCACAGGAGGTAAACATTGCTTGAAACAAAAGGCGTGATACACAGATATATTACAAGCATGGGTTCATAGCATAGTTTTTACAGCCCGAATACATCTACTCAAATATGACATCCTTAGAACATTGGCCTTCTACTATTCAGGCCCCTGCCAGGACGTCGAAGAAATATCTCTCCGGCTTCCGATGATCTTTGCCTTCGGGCGGGCCTGCGGTCGCCACGTCGGTGGCCTTCATCTTTGCCCATTGTATCTTGATGCGGGCGAAGGCCATCCGGGCACCTTCTATGCAGGCCGAACACTTCACAGCATCAATCTGAGGCAGCGCGTCGACGAGCCGCTTCACCAAACTGAAGTAGCTACTGGGAATTGGTTTGACAGGCCAAAGTCGGACTATTAGATCCTTCATGGCCAAACCGGACACCCTATGTAGCTCCATCAGCTGCTTCAGCTGGTCGTTCAGGGGCGTCGGGTGTTCCGACGCAAGAAACTACGACCAGAACAGCTTCTCGGTCGAGTTCCCCTCCTGGGCTCGGAAGAACTATGCGGCATCGATGGCACTCCTCAGAAGATCCGCAGACGCGTTTGGAGAACTCCACACTCGAGTGAGTGAAGCATATCTTTGACCTCCAAAAATACTTTGCAAAAGAAAGGCCTTACCAGCCGATATCTGCTTCGCCTGACGGATCGCTTTGCGAGCACTCCGAGACTGGACCTGCGCCTCTTTAGCCTCCTGGAGGGCTTTGGTGAGTTCAGACGATTGGGCTGAAGTCTTCTCCTCCAAATCCTCGCATTTGTTAATGGCATCCTTCAGCTCCTGCTCGACTTCGGCCACCCGAGCTTCATGTCGGCGGCAGGCGGCCTGCTCGGTCTTCAGTTCTGCAGCCGCTTTGTCAGCGACTACTTTGTTTGCCTCCCCCTCCTTCTTGGCCTCGGCGAGGGCGCCTTTGAGGGTCTCGACCTCGGTTGCGCCAACTATAATCAAAGCATTACATGAGTTAATCTCTGAAATACATATCACTTCTGATATACAACTAAGCTTTTAAACACTATATGCATACCTTGTGTCTCGTCAAACCTTTTGTTAACACGGTCGATCTCTTCATCGGCCAACTAAAGCTTCCGATTGAGTTCAAAAACTTCCGTGGCCTGGGCGGTCGCCGCCGGCAGGGAAGCCTGTTAAAATAACAAGACAGTACGTTAATTCTCCCGAATAGTATGTGGATCCTCTGTCCGGTTTCTTTCAAACCGGACAGTCCGCTCTTATGAAAAGCTTTTTGAAACATTACGTCGCATACCTCAAAGCATGTCAGTAGGCTGTGGAAGGCTTCGTTCAGTCCGCTCTTAGCAGACTGAACCTTCTCCACTACCGCACCCATCAGGGTGCGGTGCTCCTCCATGATGGAAGCATGTTGCAGTGGTTCTGCTAGAGCGTTTGGCGCCTCCAGATTAGTGGAGGTCGCCGATGGAGCTGATGCTCCTCCCCCCTCTTTCAAAGGGGGTTGCCCACCTGATCCCGGAGGCGCGTTGGTCTCCGGAATGGTGTCCGGCTGGGCCCCAGATTGTTGGGGGTCCCCACCGTCGGTTGTCATAGGGGTCGCCTCCCCTATGTCTTCGGCGACTGAGGTATTAACCTCGGGCGCCTTCTCGACAGCCTCGCCCGCCCCTCCTCGGCTAGGAAAGGTCCTCCGGTATAGCACCTCGGTGTCATCCATGGTGACAGGCGAGGGGGCTCATGGCGGCGTCTCGCTCTCTGCCATCTCGGGTGGCAGAGAGCTCCCCTCCATAATGGAGTGTTCGAAAGCTCATGTGAGGGCTAAAAGGCACACGACAAAATGGCTTATATAATGGAAACAGGAAAACGAAAGATAAACTGGTAATTTTCTGAATACTTACGATTCGGCCAGGGGCTTCACCCTTGGAGGCTTCTTGCGGACTAGTCCGAACTGTCCTGGAGGATCACTTTCCCCCTCTTGGGCGCCTCCCCTCCGGGTCTTCGGAGTTCGTCCTCTTATTCTTCCTGCCCTTGCGGAGGGAGTCGCTTTCCACCTCCTCCTCCTCCTCATCCTCATCTCCCTCGTGGGAGGAGAGGGCTTCGGTCTCTCCGGACACTGCGTCCGAAGGACCTTTGTGGCGGGGGCCGCCCTTGGCCTCCTTGCCCTTCTTCTTGGCCTTCTTCTCTGGGGCCTGATATGGCGCCGGAACCAGCATCTCTGTTAGCTGGCGGGTGGCGGGTTCTTAGGTAGCGGTTCCCGACAGTTGATCCGCTCCGCCTTCGCCGTCCAGCGTTGTATGGAAAACAGGTATTATGAACTTTGTTATATCCGGAGTATTAAAACCGGATGAGTCTTCGAACGGATTATGCTCACCGATGAGGCCGGATTCTTGATGTCAAGTCTGATGTCCTCGGTCTTCTGCGGCCAGTTTTTCTGGGCCTTGAAGAGCTGCTTCCATATCTCTTCGTGCGTAGTGCCAAAGAAGTGCCTCAAGGTCCGGGGCCTCTCCGATTGAACTCCCACATGGGGGAGGCCCGGAGTAGGCAGGGAAGGGTGCGGCGGACGAGCATCACCTGAATCATGTTTGTGAGACCGATGTTTTTGCCTAGCATGCTGGTGATGCGTTTATGCAGCATCTGCACTTCCGTCTTAGACCCCCAATCAAGGCCCTTGGCGGTCTACAAGGTGAGTCTCATGGGGGGACCGGATCTGAAATCAGGTGGGCCGCCCAGTTGGTTCACGGGGTTCGGTGATATAGAACCACTCCTATTGCCACACCTTGACAGTCTCGACGAAAGCGCCTTTGGGCCAGACGGCGTTCGGGAGCTTTCTTACCATAGCACCGCCGCAGTCCGCATGCTGACCGTCGACCACCTTCGGCTTCAGATTGAAGACCTTGAGCCATAGGCCGAAGTGTGGGGGGTGATACATCTCCAACATATCTATACTTTTTGATTGTTCCATGCTGTTATATTATAAATCTTGGATGTTTTATAATCATTTTATATCATTTTTTGGTACTAACCTATTGACATAGTGCCAAGTGCCAGTTGCTGTTTTCTGCATGTTTTTTACATCGCAGAAAATCAATACCAAACGGAGTCCAAATGCAACGAAACTTCACGGAGATTTTTTATGGACTAGAAGACACCCAATGGGCCAAGGCAGCGCCTGGGGGTGCTCCTGAAGGAAATATGCCCTAGAGGCAATAATAAAGTTGTTATTCATATTTCCTTATATCATGATAAATGTTTATTATTCATGCTAGAATTGTATTAACCGGAAACTTAGTACATGTGTGAATACTTACACAAACAGAGTGTCACTAGTATGCCTCTACTTGACTAGCTCGTTGAATCAAAGATGGTTAAGTTTCCTAGCCGTAGACATGCATTGTCATTTGATTAACGGGATCACATCATTAGAGAATGAAGTGATTGACTTGACCCATTCCGTTAGCTTAGCACTTGATCGTTTAGTATGTTGCTATTGCTTTCTTCATGACTTATACATGTTCCTATGACTATGAGATTATGCAACTCACGTATACCGGAGAAACACTTTGTGTGCTACCAAACGTCACAACGTAACTGGGTGATTATAAAGGTGCTCTACAGGTGTCTCCGATGGTACTTGTTGAGTTGGCATAGATCGAGATTAGGATTTGTCACTCCGATGGTCGGAGAGGTATCTCTGGGCCCTCTCGGTAATGCACATCACTATAAGCCTTGCAAGCAATGTGACTAATGAGTTAGTTGCGGGATAATGCATTAAGGAACGAGTAAAGAGACTTGCCGGTAACGAGATTGAACTAGGTATTGAGATACCGACGATCGAATCTTGGGCAAGTAACATACCGATGACAAAGGGAACAACGTATGTTGTTATGCGGTTTGACCGATAAAGATCTTCATAGAATATGTGGGAGCCAATATGAGCATCCAGGTTCCGCTATTGGTTATTGACCGGAGACGTGTCTCGGTCATGTCTACATAGTTCTCGAACCCGTAGGGTCCGCACGCTTAACGTCCGGTGATGATCGGTATTATGAGTTTATGTGATTTGATGCACCGATGGTAGTTCGGATTCCCGGATATGATCACGGACATGAAGAGGAGTCTCGAAATGGTCGAGACATAAAGATCAATATATTGGATGGCTATGTTTGGTTCCGGGTGAGTTCGGGCATTTACCGGAGTACCGGGAGGTTACCGGAACCCCCCGAGGAGTGTATGGGCCTTATTGGGCCTTAGTGGGAGAGAGGGGGAGGAGGCCTAGGAGGGGGCGCGCCCCCCAAGCCCGATCCGAATTGGGAAGGGCCCGGCCCCCCTTTCCTTCCTCCCTCTCTCCTCCTTCCTTCCTCTCCTACTCCTACTTGGAAGGGGGGAATCCTACTCCCGGTAGGAGTAGGACTTCCCTAGGGCACGCCATAGAGAGGGCCAGCCCTCCCCCTCCTCCACTCCTTTATATACGGGGAGGGGGGCACCCCATGAACACACAAGTTGATCATTGATCTCTTAGCCGTGTGTGGCGCCCCCCTCCACCATAATCCACCTCGGTCATATAGTTGCAGTGCTTAGGCGAAGGCCTGCGCCGGTAGCTTCATCATCACCATCATCACGTCGTCGTGCTGACGAAGCTCTCCCTCGACACTCAGCTGGATCGAGAGTTCGTGGGACGTCACCGAGCTGAACGTGTGCACATCGTGGAGGTATCGTACTTTCGGTACTAGGATTAGTCGGATCGTGAAGACGTACAACTACATCAACCGCGTTGTCATAACGCTTCCACTTACGGTCTACGAGGGTACGTGGACAACACTCTCCCGCTCGTTGCTATGCATCACCATGATCTTGCGTGTGCGTAGGAAATTTTCGAAATTACTGCGTTCCCCAACAGTGGCATCCGAGCCAGGTTTATGCGTAGATGTTATATGCACGAGTAGAACACAAGTGAGTTGTGGGCGATAATAGTCATACTGTTTACCAGCATGTCATACTTTGATTCGGCGGTATTGCTGGATGAAGCGGCCCGGACTGACATTACGCGTACGCTTACGCGAGACTGGTTCTACCGACGTGCTTCGCACACAGGTGGCTGGCGAGTGTCAGTTTCTCCAACTTTAGTTGAATCGAGTGTGGCTACGCCTGGTCCTTTTTTAAGGTTAAAACAACTCATACTTGACGAAAAATCGTTGTGGTTTTGATGCATAGGTAAGAACGGTTCTTGCTCAGCCTGTAGCAGCCACGTAAAACTTGCAACAACAAAGTAGAGGACGTCTAACTTGTTTTTGCAGGGCATGTTGTGATGTGATAGGTCAAGACATGATGCTAAATTTTATTGTATGAGATGATCATGTTTTGTAGCAGAGTTATCGGCAACTGGTAGGAGCCATATGGTTGTCGCTTTATTGTATGAAATGCAACTACCATGTAATTGCTTTACTTTATCACTAAGTGGTAGCGATAGTCGTAGAAGCAATAGTTGGCGAGACGACAACGATGCTACGATGGAGATCAAGGTGTCGCGCCGGTGACGATGGTGATCATGACGGTGCTTTGGAGATGGAGATCAAAGGCACAAGACCATGATGGCCATATCATATCACTTATATTTGATTGCATGTGATGTTTATACTTTATGCATCTTATTTTGCTTAGTTCGGCGGTAGCATTATAAGATGATCTCTCACTAAATTTCAAGGTACAAGTGTTCTCCCTGAGTATGCGCCGTTGCCGAGACACCACGTGATAATCGGGTGTGATAAGCTCTACGTTCACATACAATGGGTGCAAGCCAGTTTTGCACACGCAGAATACACGGGTTAAACTTGACGACCCTAGCATATGCAGATATGGCCTTGGAACACTGAGACCGAAAGGTCGAGCGTGAATCATATAGTAGATATGATCAACATAGTGATGTTCACCATTGAAAACTGCTCCATCTCACGTGATGATCGGACATGGTTTAGTTGATTTGGATCACGTGATCACTTAGATGATTAGAGGGATGCCTATCTAAGTGGGAGTTCTTAAGTAATTTGATTAATTGAACTTTAATTTATCATGAACTTAGTACATGATAGTATTTTGTATGTCTATGTTGTTTTAGATAGATGGCCCGTGCTGTTGTTCCGTTGAATTTTAATGCGTTCCTAGAGAAAGCTAAGTTGAAAGATGATGGTAGCAACCACACGGACTGGGTCCGTAACTTGAGGATTATCCTCATTGCTGCACAGAAGAATTACGTCCTGGAAGCACCGCTAGGTGCCAAACCCGCTGCAGGAGCAACGCCAGATGTTATGAACGTCTGGCAGAGCAAAGCTGATGACTACTCGATAGTTCAGTGTGCCATGCTTTACGGCTTAGAACCGGTACTTCAACGACATTTTGAACGTCATGGAGCATATGAGATGTTCCAAGAGTTGAAGTTAATATTTCAAGCAAATGCCCGGATTGAGAGATATGAAGTCTCCAATAAGTTCTACAGCTGCAAGATGGAGGAGAATAGTTCTGTCAGTGAACATATACTTAAAATGTCTGGGTATAACAATCACTTGATTCAACTGGGAGTTAATCTTCCTGATGATAGTGTCATTGACAGAATTCTTCAATCACTGCCACCAAGCTACAAGAGCTTCGTGATGAACTATAATATGCGAGGGATGGATAAGACAATTCTCGAGCTCTTCGCGATGCTAAAGGTTGCGGAGGTAGAAATCAAGAAAGAGCATCAAGTGTTGATGGTCAACAAGACCACCAGTTTCAAGAAAAAGGGTAAAGGGAAGAAGGGGAACTTCAAGAAGAACGGCAAGCAAGTTGTTGCTCAAGTGAAGAAGCCCAAGTCTGGACCTAAGCCTGAGACTGAGTGCTTCTACTCCAAAGGGACTGGTCACTGGAAGCGGAACTGCCCCAAGTATTTGGAGGATAAGTAGGATGGCAAGGTGAACAAAGGTATATGTGATATACATGTTATTGATCTGTACCTTACTAATGTCGCAGTAGCACTTGGGTATTTGATACTGGTTTTGTTGCTAATATTTGCAACTCGAAACAGGGACTACGGATTAAGCGAAGATTGTCTAAGGACGAGGTGATGATGCGGGTGGGAAATGGTTCCAAAGTCGATGTGATCGCCGTCGGCACGCTACCTCTACATCTACTTTCGAGATTAGTTTTAGACCTGAATAATTGTTATTTGGTGCCAGCGTTGAGCATGAACGTTGTATCTGGATCTTGTTTGATGCGAGACGGTTATTCATTTAAATCATAGAGTAATGGTTGTTCTATTTATATGAGTAATATCTTTTATGGTCATGCACCCTTGAAGAGTGGTCTATTTTTGTTGAATCTCGATAGTAGTGACACATATTCTGTCAGGACCCCGATTCCAAGTCACACCGATCTAGCCTGTAACACCTCATATCACATTGCGGCCTCACGCACGGTACTCCCACGGGTGTCGCCTTACCATGGCCCGGGACCGTTTGCGCCTTTTGGCTCACGTATATGACAATGTCGCTAGCATCCATATGACAGAGAACCCGGGCCGACATGGCTAGTCGTGAACCCAAAGCGGCACTAACGTATGGGGATAGGCATACATGAGTCAGCATCGAACGTGTCAGTCAGCAGCGTGTGAATCCGGGCTGTAGCACTGGGCTAACAGGACTCCGGGAACCCGGGCTGTAGCAGGCTAGGCAGGACTCCGGATGTCACCGCGTGACATTTCCCCGAAGGGACAGACACTGGAACGATATGACTCACATGCCGGCCAGTCAAGTGTCCAGAGCAGTAGTGCTGGGCTAGCAGGACTCCGGTGAACCGGGCTGTAGCGGACTACTATGGCTCAAAGAGGCACTAGACTACATTTCCCCATAAGAGAGACTGCCAAGGATAAACAACTAGATTGTCGGATCCCACACATACCAAGCATTTCAAACATACACACAATATGCTCGATATGTGCAAATACAACATGGCATCACAACAAAACTCTACAACTCAAGTACTTTATTTAAAGGGCTCCGGAGAGCCTTACATAACTTGTTCATACAGATAGGGGTCACATGACCCGACACTCAAGTCATACAATCATACAAGCACATGCGGAAGCAAACTGTCTGGGTACAGACACTAGAAAGAAAGAAGGCTTGACGAAGCCTGTCTATCTACGTAGGCCCTTCACAAGCCTAGATCACCACCTGGGTGGCGCGTCACTCGTCGTCGTCGAGTTCTACATAGAACCCGTCAGAAGGGGCGGTGTTGTCGTCTGAAAATAGTAATTTAAGCAACATGAGTACAAAGGTACTCAGCAAGTCTTACAACAGATCCTACTATACATGTTCATTCTCAAGAAGGTAGTGGGGTTATTGCAGCAAGCCAGCTTTGACTCTTGGCTAAGCTATCCTACGATACACCACTTGTGAAATAGTTTTCGCACACGAGTCCACTAATCACCATCTCAATACTCCACCGTGGATCCTCCCTCGTCATCCCACGAGAGGGCCATCCGCGGTACTCACACTTATTTTGAGGCTTTTAGTAGTATCCATTTACTTGTCTATGAACTGCATAAGCGACCAAGTAGTCCTTTACCGCGGACGCGGCTATTCGAATAGTTTTATACCCTGCAGGGGTGTACTTCGTCACACACGCTCTCACCACTTATCGTCGCTACACGATGTGTACTCGGCAACCTTCAAGCGGAAGCCCAACGCGGGTGTCGGCCACAGCCTACCTAAACACTCGAGTCTCTAGTCCAGGTTTATCGCCTATTCAGGTTCCATCCGCAGGGAGTCCGGCCGAGGTTTCCACATACGGCCCCGAACGATGTGTGCAGGGTTCCCGGTCACCAAACGGGCGACTCGGTACACCGGGCCACGAGCCTACCGCATCACAGCCCACCCCTTGGTCAGCGCTGTCCACGGCCTCCAGCTTACTACAAACACCAGAAACTACGTGCAACTCCTGGACAGAGGGCAAGGGTGATTAAGAAGCCGAGGGGGTCCATTGGTTTCGGGCCCAATGTGTGGTAGTAGCTGAATCTTAAATCACGCATACAGATCTCAGTTCTTAGGGACGGTCTCAATGAAACAACCCACCATGTACTCCTACATGGCCTCCCATCGATACCTTTACCAAATCATATTCAACACTTCACTCTCATTACCGACACACGCACTTTCACTCTAGTTCATCACCCTGATGAGCCAGACCTGACACAACTCTAAGCGTAGCAAGCATAGCATTGTAGGAACACAACATGGCTCAATCAACTCCTACACATGCTAGTGGGTTTCATCTAGTTACTGTGGCAATGACAGGTCATGCAAAGGAAAGTGGGTTCAACTACCGCAACACACACAGCAGTTTGAATCGCGTTGTCTTAATGCAGTAAACGAGAGCAGAAGCAAGAAGATGGGTTTGTATCGAAATGATCAATGGGTTGCTTGCCTGACGGAGTGATGGTGGGATACTGCCCTTCGGTTGGATACTCGTGAATATCCTCGGAGGCAGGACCTACCACAATGAACACATCAAAGCACAATCAACACCAAGCAAGTGCAACAATATGATGCATGCATGAGACATGGCAAAATGGATGTATTGGGCTAATGCAACTAAGACCAGATGGGTTTGGACTAATTTGAATCAAAGATTCAAATTCCAAGTTCATAAATGGCCCATATTAGTGCTTTACCTTGTTCTGTATAAAACAGTAGGTTAACTTGCTTAATCATGCATGAAACCAGTACAGATGGATAGAATGGATTTTTCTGATCATTTTTCATATATAAATCTTTTCATTCTGAGCTATAGATTATTTTCTATGATTTTTTGAAGTTTGTGATAATTTCTGGAATTTCCAATATAAGAATAATTCCAGTAAATGCTTTACTGCGTCAGCCTGACGTCAGTGTGACGTCAGCAGGTCAACGGGGTCGTCCAGGTCAAACCTAACCTGTGGGTCCCCTGTGTCAGTGTCACTGTTAGGTAATTAGTTAATTAGGATTAGTTTTAATCTCTAACTTAGATTAATCATCAGGCGGGCCCCACTTGTCAGTGACCCTGGGGGGTCAACCTGTGGTCAAACCACGTTGACTCGCCGGCGTTTAGCCGCCGGCGACGTCCAGACGCGGCGGTGGAGTGCGGGATCCCCCCTCCGGCGACCAAAAGGACGGCGGAGAGTACCTACGTGTAGCTGGGGGCGAGCCGCGTCGACTGGTGGTGGTAGTGGAGCTCGGGGTCGCCGGAATCGACGCCGGCGATGAGCCGGGCGGCTGCCGGGGTACGGGCGTGGTTGAAACCGTAGCTAGAGAGCATGGCGAGGAACGTGCGAGGGTGCTACGGGTTCCTGGCGTTGCGGTGAAGCTAATGGCTACGGTGGTGCGGCCGTCGGATGGCCGGAGCCTCGTCGGCGACGAGCTCGTGCGGCGGCGCGTACGGGTGAGCTTCGTGCGGTGGCTACAGAACTCGAGAGAGAGAGGAGAGGATGGGAAGGTGGCCACGCTCACGGCGGTTGCGACGGAGCAGGCGGCGAGGTCGGAGGCGAGCTGTTGCAGTGGCGACGGCGGAGGGGATCTCCGACGGTGAGCGGCGAAGGCGAGGTCGTGACGGAGCTTCGGGGCAACCGGGCGCTCGGGGCTCGGCTTGCTCGAAGGAGTGGGCGACGGCGGTGCTGTAGGACACGATGGAGTGGCGTGAGGTCGACGGTGGGCGCGGTTACTCCTGTGAGGTGTCTGCGGCGGCGTCGGCCATGGTGGGGAGAAGGCGAGGGAGAGGCGATGGGGGAGAATGACGGTGTCCAGAGGCTCGGGGCGCGTCGAGGAAGGTCGGCCAGCGCATCTGCGGTGAGGGCGGCAATCAGCTGGCGCCGTGGCGAGCTCACGCTCGCCGGCGTCACCTCTCTGCCTGCTCTGGCGAGAGCAGGCAGCTGACTGGCGCGGGCCAACACAGTGCTGGGCCGCCAGGTGGGCTGCCAGGTGAGTTTCTCTGCCTTCTGTTTCTTTATCTTTTTATTTATTTCTGTTCTGTGTTTTGAAATAGTAAAAATACTATTTCATTTAGAAAAACCCTGAAAATATTCTGAGGCACCTTTGAAATTATTCTCAACAGCCTAAAAATACCTTCAAGACTATTTGGGCATTTGAAAATATTTATAACATTTAAAATGCCCAAATGCAAATACTTATGGCTTGTGCAAAAATCCAAAATGGCCTCCAAAAATATGAAACCATTTTTGGCAGAGGTTTTAGCCAAGACCAAAGGTGGTGAACATTTATGGAGGGCATTTCAGGTTCATTGAAAAGAATTTTAGTAAACCCTAGTTGTTCCAGGGGGGTGCTGGGGGTTTCTGGCATCCCCATTTCAGGTTTCTGTGAAATGTAGACATGATGCAACACTCTAATGCATGAACTAGCTAGGATGTGACAACTCACCCCCACTCAAAAGAATCTCGTCCCGAGATTTAGGATCCGTTGGGAAGAAGGTGGGGTACTCAAGTCGAAGACGATCCTCCCTTTCCCAAGTAGCTTCTTTCTCGGAATGGTGTGACCATTGAACCTTGAGGAACTTGATGTTTTGGCGTCGAGTGGTACGCTCGGCTTGATCAAGGATTCGAACGGGATACTCCCGATATGTGAGGTTATCTTGGAAATCAAGCGTTTCGTGGTCCACTCCACGGATAGGATCCGAGAAGCAACGCCTGAGTTGGGAAACGTGGAAGACGTCAGGAACCTTGGAAAGATGCGGAGGTAGTTCCAATTGGTAGGCAACTTCTCCTCGCTTGGCAAGAATGCGAAAGGGTCCAATGTAGCGAGGGGCCAATTTGCCTTTGATACCGAATCGATGGGTTCCCTTTAAAGGAGTCACCCGAAGGTAAGCCTTCTCGTCAACCTCAAAAGTCATAGCCTTATGTTTGCGATCATAATGGCTCTTTTGGCGAGATTGGGCTGTTTTCAATTTCTCACGAATAATGCGAACCTGCTCTTCTGCTTCCAGAATCATATCCGGGCCAAAGAGTTGTCTTTCCCCGGTTTCTGACCAGTTAAGAGGCGTTCGACATTTCCGTCCATAGAGAACCTCGAAAGGGGCTTTGCCCAAGCTAGCTTGGTAACTATTGTTATAAGCGAACTCGGCAAATGGAAGGCATTTCTCCCAATCCATGCCAAACGAGATGACAGAAGCTCGGAGCATATCCTCCAGAATTTGATTAACTCGTTCTACCTGACCACTTGATTGAGGGTGAAAGGCGGTGCTAAAAGAGAGACGAGTTCCCATAGCATTTTGGAAACTTTCCCAAAATCGAGAGGTGAAGAGACTTCCACGGTCTGAGTTAATTTCCAATGGAACACCATGAAGAGACACTATTCGGGAGATGTACAAGTCTGCTAGCTGGCTAGCGGTTATACTCTCACGAACAGGTAGGAAGTGGGCTACTTTGGAAAGACGATCGACAACAATGAAGATAGCATTGTTTCCCCTCTTGGTCCTGGGAAACCCGGTAATGAAATCCATACCGATTTTATCCCATTTCCATTCAGGAATAGCCAGAGGCTGAAGGGTGCCAGCAGGCCGTTGATGCTCTGCTTTGACACGACGGCAGATGTCGCAATTAGCAATGTATTGAGCAATTTCTCTCTTCATCCTAGTCCACCAAAACCTCTGGCGTAGGTCTTGATACATTTTAGTACTACCGGGATGAATGGTGAGAGGAGATTCATGAGCTTCCTTAAGGATCAATCGCCTCAGGTTGCATACCTTGGGAACCACTAGGCGGTCTCCAAAGAACACAACACCTTGGTCATCAACGGAGAAACAATCCGCAACTCCTTTCTTGATGTTTCTCTTAATACGGGAGATTCCCGGATCTACCTTCTGAGCTTTAATGATCTGATCCGTAAGGGTAGGTTTCGCCACCAGGGTGGATAGAAAACCTCGAGGAACAATGTGAAGGTTAAGCTTACAGAATTCCTCGTGGAGAAGTGGTTGACTTTCTTGTAACATCAAGTTGTTACAATAGGATTTACGGCTTAGCGCATCAGCCATGACGTTGGCTTTGCCCGGGGTGTAAGTTATTCCTAAGTCGTAGTCTGAGATCAATGCGACCCAACGTCTTTGCCTGAGATTCAAATCCGGTTGGGTGAAAATGTATTTCAGACTCTGGTGGTCGATGAAAATCTCGCAACGATTACCAAGAAGGTAATGTCGCCATGTATTGAGTGCATGGACTACGGCTGCAAGTTCTAGATCATGTGTGGGATAATTATCCTCATGTGGACGCAACTGTCGGGAAGCGTAGGCAATCACATGACGGTCTTGCATGAGTATGCAACCTAGTCCTTGTCGCGAGGCATCGCAATAGATAACAAAGTCCTTAGAAAAATCTGGTGGTACGAGTACGGGGGCAGATGTCAGGCGTCTTTTCAGTTCCTAAAAGCTGAACTCGCACTGTGGGGTCCACTCGAACTTCTTATCTTTCTTGAGGAGTTCGGTTAGAGGTTTAGCAACCTTGGAGAAATTCTCGACGAAGCGGCGGCAGTAGCTCGCTAAGCCAAGGAAACTACGGACTTGCTTGACCGATTCAGGTGGAGTCCAGTCAAGGATGGCTTGAACTCGCTCGGGATTGACAGCAATACCTTTACCAGAGATTACATGGCCTAGATAGGTCACTTCTGGCAACCAGAATTCACACTTAGAGAATTTAGCATATAGGCGGTGCTCTCGAAGTTTCGTCAGTACTAGCCTTAGATGCTCGGCATGTTCTGCCTCGTTCTTGGAGTAGATGAGTATATCATCGAGGTATACTACGACGAATTTATCCAAATACTCCATGAAGATTGAGTTCATTAACCGAGAGAAGGTGGCTGGAGCGTTGGTTAAACCGAAGGACATGACAGTGTACTCGTATTGGCCATAACGAGTAACAAAGGCCGTTTTAGGAATGTCCTCGTTCTTGATTTTGATTTGATGGTAGCCCAACCTCAAATCCATCTTAGAGAAGACTGAGGATCCAGCGAGCTGATCATACAGGTCGTTGATCCTGGGAAGCGGATACTTGTTCTTGATTGTGACTAGGTTGACAGGTCGGTAATCTACAACCATCCGATCCGTACCATCCTTCTTCTTGACGAAGAGGACGGGGCAAGCCCACGGAGAGGAACTAGGACGGATGAACCCTTTTTGAAGGACTCATCGAGTTGTTTCTTAAGCTCGGCTAGCTCTAGGGGTGCCATCTTATAGGGTCTTCTAGAGATTGGGACGGTTCCTGGAACAAGGTCTATCACGAACTCAACATCCCTGTCAGGTGGAATACCTGGCAGTTCTTCAGGGAAGACATCCGGGAAGTCACGGACTACCGGCACATCTTCGAGGTCTGGAAGGGGGTTGGCATTTAATGAGTAAAGCTGACGTTTAGACACTCGGGTCAAAACATTGACTGTCTTGCCCGATGGATGGGTGAGTTGAACAGTTCTAGTAGAACAATCAATCTTAGCATAATGAGCTGACATCCAGTCCATACCCAAGATGATGTTTATGTCCGAGGACTTGAGAGCTACTAGTGATGCAAGGAAGACCAGTCTGTCAACAAGAATTTCATTTCCATGGCTTATCTTAGAGGTTTGCCATCTAGAACCAGGTGTTTGAATTTCCATGGAAGTAGGCATGTCACTAAATGTGGTGTTGTGTAATCGAGCATAGCTCTCAGAGATAAATGAATGAGATGCTCCAGTATCGAAAAGAACAGTTGCCGGATGGCAATTAACAAGGAGCGTACCAAGGACGACGTTGGGATCCTCATGAGTTTCTTCAGCTGAAACATAGTTGACATGGCCACGTGCAATGGTGGCTGGCTTGGCGTAGTAAGTCTTTCCTGCTGGCTTACCACGGCCAACGGACTGTCCAGGTTGGTTGAGGTTGTTTCGGGGGCACTCGCGCAAATAGTGACCCGTTTCTCCACACTTGAAGCATGTCACAATATTGGGGCGTGGAGCAGCATTAGCAGCGGGGCCGCCGTAAACCTTGGGCGGTGCATGCTGCTGGTTGGGGCGAGGCGCCTCGAAGGATGGCCTCGGAGTGAACCTGGGTGGCAGAGCAGTATTTGGAATCCAGACCCGGCGCTTCTGGGATCCGGAGCCGGATGAGGAACCAAAATCACGAGAGTGCTTGCGTGAAGCGTCATAGTCAGTTTGTCCTGTGTCGGCACTGATGGCCTTATTGACCAACTTCTGGAAAGAGGTGCACTCATGCAGACGGAGATCACGGCGAAGCTCGGGGCTAAGTCCCTTGCGGAACCTTGCCTGCTTCTTGGCGTCGGTGGATACCTCTTCAGGAGCATAGCGTGCTAGATTTCCAAACTCACGGCTGTAAGCATCCACGGTCAGTCTGCCTTGGGTGAAGTTGCAGAATTCTTCCCGCTTACGATCCATGAGACCCTCCGGAATGTGATGCTCACGGAAAGCCTCACTGAATTCAGCCCAAGTAGTGATTTGGCCAGCTGGCGCATAGCCTCAAAGTTCTCCCACCAAAGGCTAGAAGGGCCTTCAAGGTGATAGGCAGCGTAGGTAACCTTATCAGCTTCAGCTACGTTGGCGGAACGTAGCTTATGGGTGATGCTGCGAAGCCAATCATCCGCATCAAGGGGCTCGACGGAGTGGTTGAACTTCGGTGGGTACAGCTTGATAAAGTCATTGATGGACACCAGGTCGTTCCTCTGGTGACGTGCAGTATTCTGCTCAATTCGCTCTAGCAAGCGGTTAGTCTCACGCTTGTTTCTTTCTGCCTCCAGCATAACTTCGGCCAGTGAAGGCGGTTGGGGCAGATCCTCCGCCCTGGCTGCATTGGCTTCACCCTGCGCCTGAACGGCAGGGTTGTTGCGGGTGTTAACCATCCTAGGAGAAACAAAGCAACGGTTTAAACGAGGATGGCTAAATCTTGATAGGGAAATGCGGAATGTAATGGATAACACGGAATGCAGAGATGACCATCAGTATGACATGGTAACATAGCAACATACATATACCAACGGTCATACACGCCATACATAGTTTAGTACAAGCCCAGGCTAAGGTACAACTACGATGAAGGACGATACATCTCATCAGAGGCATTCCAAGCTCCTATACATTATTTTTCTACACCTCCGGAACATGATACACACCAAGTCGTATCCCACAAGACACGCAGGACTGTGGAGATTACAACTGTTACAATACTAGTAGAACTACTACCAACTCAGACGTCTCCGTAGTAATCTTCATAGAAGTCACCACCATGTCCTGGGAGCTGAACATGATCATCCGGAAACAGTCGGTCCTGTGGAGCTTGCGGTCCATAGGGACTCGGGTGTGGCCTTGGTCCAACAAACGGTGGCAGACAGGGTCCACGAGGAGGGGTGATGCCTCCTACATCATGCCATTCCATACATTCTGGCAGACCAGATCGCACGGGGTATATGTCCCTCATGTCCATGAACCCAGCTTGCACGGCAGGTGCAAACCGTGTCAGAGTGGCCCAGTGATCAGCACGAGCATTAAAGAGCTCCATTCGCAAGGCACGATTCTCACAGTCCTTGTCCTCAAGCATCTCGGTGGTGGTACGGAGTAGTGAGCCCTCATGGGTAGAATCACAGTAAGTGGCCTGATAGTACCCCTGTGCCCCAGGGAGTGCTGCTGGCATATAGCAGAAGTCGGTGTTCTGAAACAAAGCAGTTCTGGCTCGCATGATAGTCATCATTGAGTAAGCTGCGTCCTGCACAGACATCTCGATAGTAACCCCAAGTCCGTAAGAGCAATGGAGGGGTTCAGTGGCTCCAAGATAGGATGGGTAAATCCTGACGGTGCAAAGATATTGACTTTGATTAAAGTCTCGGAACTGCTCCTCGACGGTATACTCGGGATACCAACGATAGCCTGTCTCAACCATCACTCGGACCAACATGGCCGTGTGGCCAGGTACGCCGATGCACCGGGTCAGACGAACCACTTGGTTCTGGGAACGGGTGGCCATCTGAAAGCACGAAATAATGCAAGGCATTAGTATTTCTAGGAGAATTCGGACAGCATAACGGCTGTAAATGCTCGGAAAAGGATTTGAGACATTCGCAACAGTTTGCAATACCACTCATCAACATCATGTCAAGGTTCTGGTTCAACCGACAACATACTAGGGTAGTAGAAACTGAACCGAAGCATGGAACCAACAATCCTATAAGTTACTACGGATTAGTAACACATGAACCTGATAGAAAGGAGAGAGCCTAGTCCTTAACCCGCGTAGAATGAGAAGAGTATGACTCAGATCAGAGGGCATGAGGTAAAGGAGTAAAAGCACCTTACGTTCCCTCCCACAATCAATTCCCCTACATATAACTAAAGCATTTCTAGACTCGACATCGACCAGTTTGGCTTATCGCACCTACAGGCAGTCCGGCTCTGATGCCAACGCTGTCAGGACCCCGATTCCAAGTCACACCGATCTAGCCTGTAACACCTCATATCACATTGCGGCCTCACGCACGGTACTCCCACGGGTGTCGCCTTACCATGGCCCGGGACCGTTTGCGCCTTTTGGCTCACGTATATGACAATGTCGCTAGCATCCATATGACAGAGAACCCGGGCCGACATGGCTAGTCGTGAACCCAAAGCGGCACTAACGTATGGGGACAGGCATACATGAGTCAGCATCGAACGTGTCGGTCAGCAGCGTGTGAATCCGGGCTGTAGCACTGGGCTAACAGGAGTCCGGGAACCCGAGCTGTAGCAGGCTAGGCAGGACTCCGGATGTCACCGCGTGACATTTCCCCGAAGGGACAGACACTGGAACGATATGACTCACATGCCGGCCAGTCAAGTGTCCAGAGCAGTAGTGCTGGGCTAGCAGGACTCCGGTGAACCGGGCTGTAGCAGACTACTATGGCTCAAAGAGGCACTAGACTACATTTCCCCATAAGAGAGACTGCCAAGGATAAACAACTAGATTGTCGGATCCCACACATACCAAGCATTTCAAACATACACACAATATGCTCGATATGTGCAAATACAACATGGCATCACAACAAAACTCTACAACTCAAGTACTTTATTTAAAGGGCTCCGGAGAGCCTTACATAACTTGTTCATACAGATAGGGGTCACATGACCCGACACTCAAGTCATACAATCATACAAGCACATGCGGAAGCAAACTGTCTGGGTACAGACACTAGAAAGAAAGAAGGCTTGACGAAGCCTGTCTATCTACGTAGGCCCTTCACAAGCCTAGATCACCACCTGGGTGGCGCGTCACTCGTCGTCGTCGAGTTCTACATAGAACCCGTCAGAAGGGGCGGTGTTGTCGTCTGAAAACAGTAATTTAAGCAACATGAGTACAAAGGTACTCAGCAAGTCTTACAACAGATCCTACTATACATGTTCATTCTCAAGAAGGTAGTGGGGTTATTGCAGTAAGCCAGCTTTGACTCTTGGCTAAGCTATCCTACGATACACCACTTGTGAAATAGTTTACGCACACGAGTCCACTAATCACCATCTCAATACTCCACCGTGGATCCTCCCTCGTCATCCCACGAGAGGGCCATCCGCGGTACTCACACTTATCTTGAGGCTTTTAGTAGTATCCATTTACTTGTCTATGAACTGCATAAGCGACCAAGTAGTCCTTTACCGCGGACGCGGCTATTCGAATAGTTTTATACCCTGCAGGGGTGTACTTCGTCACACACGCTCTCACCACTTATCGTCGCTACACGACGTGTACTCGGCAACCTTCAAGCGGAAGCCCAACGCGGGTGTCGGCCACAGCCTACCTAAACACTCGAGTCTCTAGTCCAGGTTTATCGCCTATTCAAGTTCCATCCGCAGGGAGTCCGGCCGAGGTTTCCACATACGGCCCCGAACGATGTGTGCAGGGTTCCCGGTCACCAAACGGGCGACTCGGTACACCGGGCCACGAGCCTACCGCATCACAGCCCACCCCTTGGTCAGCGCTGTCCACGGCCTCCAGCTTACTACAAACACCAGAAACTACGTGCAACTCCTGGACAGAGGGCAAGGGTGATTAAGAAGCCGAGGGGGTCCATTGGTTTCGGGCCCAATGTGTGGTAGTAGCTGAATCTTAAATCACGCATACAGATCTCAGTTCTTAGGGACGGTCTCAATGAAACAACCCACCATGTACTCCTACATGGCCTCCCATCGATACCTTTACCAAATCGTATTCAACACTTCACTCTCATTACCGACACACGCACTTTCACTCTAGTTCATCACCCTGATGAGCCAGACCTGACACAACTCTAAGCGTAGCAAGCATAGCATTGTAGGAACACAACATGGCTCAATCAACTCCTACACATGCTAGTGGGTTTCATCTAGTTACTGTGGCAATGACAGGTCATGCAAAGGAAAGTGGGTTCAACTACCGCAACACACACAGCAGTTTGAATCGCGTTGTCTTAATGCAGTAAACGAGAGCAGAAGCGAGAAGATGGGTTTGTATCGAAATGATCAATGGGTTGCTTTCCTGACGGAGTGGTGGTGGGATACTGCCCTTCGGTTGGATACTCGTGAATATCCTCGGAGGCAGGACCTACCACAATGAACACATCGAAGCACAATCAACACCAAGCAAGTGCAACAATATGATGCATGCATGAGACATGGCAAAATGGATGTATTGGGCTAATGCAACTAAGACCAGATGGGTTTGGACTAATTTGAATCAAAGATTCAAATTCCAAGTTCATAAATGGCCCATATTAGTGCTTTACCTTGTTCTGTATAAAACAGTAGGTTAACTTGCTTAATCATGCATGAAACCAGTACAGATGGATAGAATGGATTTTTCTGATCATTTTTCATATATAAATCTTTTCATTCTGAGCTATAGATTATTTTCTATGATTTTTTGAAGTTTGTGATAATTTCTGGAATTTCCAATATAAGAATAATTCCAGTAAATGCTTTACTGCGTCAGCCTGACGTCAGTGTGACGTCAGCAGGTCAACGGGGTCGTCCAGGTCAAACCTGACGTGTGGGTCCCCTATGTCAGTGTCATTGTTAGGTAATTAGTTAATTAGGATTAGTTTTAATCTCTAACTTAGATTAATCATCAGGCGGGCCCCACTTGTCAGTTACCCAGGGGGGTCAACCTATGGTCAAACCACATTGACTCGCCGGCGTTTAGCCACCGGCGACGTCCAGACGCGGCGGTGGAGTGCGGGATCCCCCCTCCGGCGACCAAAAGGACGGCGGAGAGTACCTACGTGTAGCTGGGGGCGAGCCGCGTCGACTGGTGGTGGTAGTGGAGCTCGGGGTCGCCGGAATCGACGCCGGCGACGAGCCGGGCGGCTGCTGGGGTACGGGCGTGGTTGAAACCGTAGCTAGAGAGCACGGCGAGGAACGTGCGAGGGTGCTACGGGTTCCTGGCGTTGCGGTGAAGCTAATGGCTACGGTGGTGCGGCCGTCGGATGGCCGGAGCCTCGTCGGCGACGAGCTCGTGCGGCGGCGCGTACGGGTGAGCTTCGTGCGGTAGCTACAGAACTTGGGAGAGAGAGAGAGAGAGAGAGGAGAGGATGGGAAGGTGGCCATGCTCACGGCGGTTGCGACGGAGCAGGCGGCGAGGTCGGAGGCGAGCTGTTGCAGTGGCGACGGCGGAGGGGATCTCCGACGGTGAGCGGCGAAGGCGAGGTCGGTGACGGAGCTTCGGGGCAACCGGGCGCTCGGGGCTCGGCTTGCTCGAAGGAGTGGGCGACGGCGGTGCTGTAGGACACGGTGGAGTGGCGCGAGGTCGACGGTGGGCGCGGTTACTCCGGTGAGGTGTCTGCGGCGGCGTCGGCCATGGTGGGGAGAAGGCGAGGGAGAGGCGATGGGGGAGAATGACGGTGTCCAGAGGCTCGGGGCGCATCGAGGAAGGTCGGCCAGCGCATCCGCGGCGAGGGCGGCAAGCAGCTGGCGCCGTGGCGAGCTCACGCTCGCCGGCGTCACCTCTCTGCCTGCTCTGGCGAGAGCAGGCAGCTGACTGGCGCGGGCCAGCAGAGTGCTGGGCCGCCAGGTGGGCTGCCAGGTGAGTTTCTCTGCCTTCTGTTTCTTTATCTTTTTATTTATTTCTGTTCTGTGTTTTGAAATAGTAAAAATACTATTTCATTTAGAAAAACCCTGAAAATATTCTGAGGCACCTTTGAAATTATTCTCAACAGCCTAAAAATACCTTCAAGACTATTTGGGCATTTGAAAATATTTATAGCATTTAAAATGCCCAAATGCAAATACTTATGGCTTGTGCAAAAATCCAAAATGGCCTCCAAAAATATGAAACCATTTTTGGCAGAGGTTTTAGCCAAGACCAAAGGTGGTGAACATTTATGGAGGGCATTTCAGGTTCATTGAAAATAATTTTAGTAAACCCTAGTTGTTCCAGGGGGGGGGTGCTGGGGGTTTCTGGCATCCCCATTTCAGGTTTCTGTGAAATGTAGACATGATGCAACACTCTAATGCATGAACTAGCTAGGATGTGACATATTCATAATATTGAAGCCAAAAGATGCAGAGTTGATAATGATAGTGCAACTTATTTGTGCCACTGCCGTTTGGGTCATATTGGTGTACGGCGCATGAAGAAACTCCATTCTGATGGACTTTTGGAGTCACTTGGTACTTGCAAACCATGCCTCATGGGCACGATGACTAAAACTCCGTTCTCCGGAACAATGGAGCGAGCAACAGATTTGTTGGAAATCATACATACTGATGTATGTGGTCCGATGAATATTGAGGCTCGCGATGGGTATCGTTATTTTCTCACCTTCACAGATGATTTGAGCAGATATGGGTATATCTACTTAATGAAACATAAGTCTGAAACATTTGAAAAGTTCAAAGAATTTCAGAGTGAAGTGGAAAATCATCGTAAGTTCGTGGGACGTCACCGAGCTGAACGTGTGTAGATCGCGGAGGTGCCGTACTTTCGGTACTAGGATTAGTCGGATCGTGAAGACGTACGACTACATCAACCACGTTGTCATAACGCTTCCTCTTATGGTCTACGAGGGTACATGGACAACACTCTCCCGCTTGTTGCTATGCATCACCATGATCTTGCGTGTGCGTAGGATTTTTTTTGAAATTACTGCGTCCCCAACAGCTCTGAGGGGAGCATGATGACCCACAAGTATAGGGAATCAATTGTATCTCTTTTCTATAAGTAAGATTGTCGAACCCAACGAGGAGCAGAAGGAAATGACAAGTGGTTTTCAGCAAGGTAATGTCTGCAAGTGTTGAAATTGTAAGTAGCAGAGTAGTTTGATAGCAAGATAATTTGTAACGAGTAAGTAACGATGGTAGTAACAAAAGTGCAGCAAGGTAGCCCAATCCTTTTGAGGCGAAGGACAGGCCAAAATGGTCTCTTATGATAAGCAAAGTGTTCTTGAGGGTACACGGGATTTTCATCTAGTCACTTTCACCATGTTGGTTTGATTTGTGTTCGGTACTTTGATAATTTGATATGTGGGTGGACCGGTGCTTAGGTGTTCTTCTTACTTGAACAAACCTCCTACTTATGATTAACCCTCCCGCAAGCATCCGCAACTACGAGAAAAGTATTAAGAATAAATTCTAACCATAGCATTAAACTTTTGGATCCAATCGGTCCCTTACGGAATAGCGCATAAACTAGGGTTTAACCTTCTGTCAGTCTCGCAACCCATCATCTAATTGCTACTCCACAATGCATTCCCTTAGGCCCAAATATGGTGAAGTGTCATGTAGTCGACGTTCACATGACACCACTAAGGGAATCACAACATACATACCATCAAAATAACGAACACATATCAGATTCACATGATTACTTGCAACATGATTTCTCCCGTGACCTCAAGAACAAAAGTAGCTACTCACAAATGATAATCATGCTCATGATCAGAGGAGTATTAAATAGCATATTGGATCTGAACATATAATCTTCCACCAAATAAACCATATAGTAATCAACTACAAGATGTCATCAACACTACTAGTCACCCACAAGCACCAATCTATAGTTCCGGTAACAAGATTGAACACAAGAGATGAACTAGGGTTTGATATGAGATGGTGATGTTGAAGATGTTGATGGATATCTCCCTCCCCAAGATGGGAGTGTTGTTGGTGATGATGATGACGATGATTTCCCCCTCCGGGAGGGAAGTTCCCCCGGCGGAATCACTCCGCCGGAGGGCAAAAGTGCTCCTGCCCAAGTTCCGCCTCAAGACGGCGGCGCTCCGTCCCGAAAGTCCTATCCTTATTTTTTCTAGGTCAAAATGACCTATATACCAGAAGATGGGCACCGGAGGTGGGCCTGGGTGAGCACAACCCACCAGGGCGCGCCTGAGCTCCCTGGCGTGCCCAGGTGGGTTGTGCCCACCTGGTGGGCCCCCTCTGGTAGTTATTTGCTCCAATATTCCTCAAATATTCCATAAAAATTCTCCATGAAAGTTCAGCTTATTTGGAGTTGTGCAGAATAGGTAGCCTGACGTAGCTTTTCCAGGTCCAGATTTCCAGCTCCCAGAATTCTCCCTCTTTGTGTGTACCTTGCAAATTATGAGAGAAAAGACACCAGAATTACTCCAAAAAGCATTATTATGGATAAAAACATCATAAATAACAGTAAGGAAACATGAAGCAAAAATGGACGTATCAACTCCCCCAAGCTTAGACCTCGCTTGTCCTCAAGCGAAAACCAAAATCGAAAAACATGTCCACATACTTAGAGAGAGAGGTGTCGATAAAAACAAAATATGGACAGAGAAGCATCATGTGAATTATTATAACAGCAACAAATTTAAACATAAAACTTTTATCATAGACTTCTCATGAATAAGTGACAGTTCATCACACAATCGAAGTATAAAGCATAAACTCTATTAGAAACCAACAAACTATGTTCTCAGTCAACTTTGCAACTACAATTCATCATCTTTTAAAGAAGAGTCACATATCCGAGCCTTTAGGCAAGTCCACACACTCAACCATCATATAGTCTTCTATGATTGCTAACACTCACCGCGTACACATGAGCAAAACGTTTCAACTGGACACAAAGAAAGATAGGGGCTTATTGCTACCTCTTGAGCTTGCGTTGGTTTTTCCCTTGAAGAGGAAAGGGTGATGCAACAAAGTAGCGTAAGTATTTCCCTCAGTTTTTGAGAACCAAGGTATCAATCCAGTAGGAGACTACACGCAAGTCGCCTCGTACCTACACAAACAAATAAGAACCTTGCAACCAACGCGATAAAGGGGTTGTCAATTCCTTCACGGCCACTTGCAAAAGTGAGATCTGATAGAGATAATAAGATAAATAAATATTTTTGGTATTTTTATAATATTAACGTAAAGTAAAGAATGCAAAGTAAAATAGATTGGAAACTTATATGATGGAGAATAGACCCGGGGGCCATAGGTTTCACTAGTGGCTTCTCTCAAGATAGCATAAGTATTACGGTGGGTGAACAAATTACTGTCGAGCAATTGATAGAAAAGTGCATAATTATGAGAATATCTAGGCATGATCATGTATATAGGCATCACGTCCGCGACAAGTAGACCGAAAAGATTCTGCATCTACTACTATTACTCCACACATCGACCGCTATCCAGCATGCATCTAGAGTATTAAGTTCATAAGAACAGAGTAACGCATTAGGCAAGATGACATGATGTAGAGGGATAAACTCAAGCAATATGATATAAACCCCATCTTTTTATCCTCGATGGCAACAATACAATACGTGCCTTGCTGCCCCTGCTGTCACTGGGAAAGGACACCGCAAGATTGAACCCAAAGCTAAGCACTTCTCCCATTGCAAGAAAGATCAATCTAGTAGGCCAAACCAAACTGATAATTCGAAGAGACTTGCAAAGATAACCAATCATACATAAAAGAATTCAGAGGAGATTCAAATATTGTTCATAGATAATCTTGATCATAAACCCACAATTCATCGGATCTCGACAAACACACCGCAAAAAGAGTTACATCAAATAGATCTCCAAGAAGATCGAGGAGAACTTTGTATTGAGATCCAAAGAGAGAGAAGAAGCCATCTAGCTAATAACTATGGACCCGAAGGTCTGTGGTAAACTACTCACACATCATCGGAGGGGCTATGGTGTTGATGTAGAAGCCCTCCGTGATCGATTCCCCCTCCGGCGGAGCGCCGGAAAAGGCCCCAAGATTGGATCTCACAGGTACAGAAGGTTATGGTGGTGGAAATAGGGTTTCGTGGTGCTCCTGGATGTTTTTGGGGTATATGGGTATATATAGAAGGAAGAAGTAGGTCGGTGGAGCTGCGAGGGGCCCACGAGGGTGGGGGCGCGCCTCCTTGCCTCGTGGCCTCCTTGCTTCTTTCTTGACATCCACTCCAAGTCCTCTGGATCACGTTTGTTCCAAAAATCACTCTCCCGAATGTTTCATTCCGTTTGGATTCTGTTTGATATTCCTTTTCTGTGAAACACTGAAATAGGCAAAAAACAGCAATTTGCACTGGGCCTTCGGTTAGTAGGTTAGTCCCAAAAATAATATAAAAGTGTATAATAAAGCCCATTAAACATCCAAAACAGATAATATAATAGCATGGAACAATAAAAAATTATAGATACGTTGGAGACGTATCAAGCATCCTCAAGCTTATATCTTGCTCGTCCTCGAGTAGGTAAATGATAAAAACAGAATTTTTGATGTGGAATGCTACCTAACATAATTTCTCAATATAATTCTGATGCGGAGCATCCTATGGACATCACCATGTCAAGAGTCCGTTTGGCAAGTGACACGTGCGACTGCTACTTCTCATACATAAAGGTGAATCTTCTCCTTTACACGTGTTCACTTGACCCCTTCGAGGATGGTGTAGTAATTGACACTCCACCTGTGTTCATGCATAGGTATTGCCGGAGCTTCACGGACGACGACGAGGAGTGCAAGCGCCAAGGAACAACTACACCATCCGCGAGGGAAGCATGGAAGAGAAGATGAAAGAAACGGAGCTGCTACAAGTCACAGCCACCGGACGTCCGGCGCCTGGAGGTTCAGCCTGCCAGAACAACTATAGCCGAGAGACTCTAAAGTGCCCGGACGACCGCCAGATACCGGACGTCCGACAAGTACCAGCGCCCGGACGACCGACGCGGACCGGACGACCGGTGCCACCTTCACAGAAGGGAAATAGCGGAAGTCCGAAGACTTCCGGACGTCCGGTCCGTCCTGAGCCACCGGACATCCGACCCCCACCGGTCGTCCTGTAACTGCCTGTGTGCAGCCGCGGCCTTCGGCCTTGTATCCTCTCCCACTTACCCCTTCGTGGCTAAGACTATAAATAGGCCACCTCCTCATCCTTTTCTAGGGTTAGCAAAGTGATAGCTCATTTGATAGAGAGCTTTGCTCCTTGTACCACTCTACTCTACTCTTGAGAGAGAGAGAGAGAGACTACCACTCCCATGGAGTTCAAGACCTCCATGTGAGAAGATCCTGCGGGATATTTCCAAGACCCCTCACGGGAAGATCCATCTAGGATATCATCAAGACCTCATCTCCTCTTGGATTTGAGATGAACGCTACCTTGTATCTTTCCCTTTGTTGTTCATGTACATTGTGGATCTTGTGTGTTTGATTGTCTAGTGGATGTGTGATTGGACTTGTTCTTGAGTGTTTCCCCTTGTGATTTCTCTCCGTTCTTCCCCGTGTTCTTCGTGTTCTTCGAGGGATCTCACTCCTTTCGTGAAAGATCGGCCGTATGGAGTTCCACTCCACATCATCTTGGTATCATGAGCCACCTTTATCACGATTTCGGAGCCCCCCGTTGTGTTTTCTAGCTTGATTTTGTTGTGTTCTTCCGCAATTTCGAAAATCCCCACCAAAAATAGCCCCAAATTTTTTTTGTGATTTGTTGGTATGATGAAGTTTTGTTGGATTTGATCCATGGATTTGCTTGGTTTCAAGTGGATATAGCATTTCTCCAAGTTTCCCCACTTTCAATCGACCAAATCTCTTCAATTTTGACCCCGAAATCTCCATTTTCTGCCCAAAATCGCGTCCCGGAGCTCAAATCCAACGTTGACCCCGACCCACCGGACGACCGCCACATTACCGGACGTCCGGAGCCCCAGGAACCACCGGACATCCACTACTTACCGGACGTCTGGCATCCCATTCCAGAACGAAATTAGCGGATTTCCGAGCTCACCGGACGTCCGGCCACCGGACATCCGGCCACCGGACATCCGTCCATTTCCGGACGTCCGCTACCTGTAGATATCAACTTCGGCTGATTTTTGTTTTGTCCGTAAGTAATTCATCCGAACTCCGATTTTGACGTTCTTTAGCTCGTTTTGAAGCTCTTGACATCCCCCTTCCCACAAAAATACCACCAACATCATTTGACTCCATCAAATTTTGACAACTTTGGCATCTTTGCCTAGTGCTTCCACCACATCATCCGCATTACCACCACCGACTTCCGCAACCTAACCCATCTTGATCAACATTGCAGTAGTGGTTGCTTGAGTAGTGATTCGAGTCTCCTAAGGTGTTTCGGCTACTTAGGGACGGTTGCTTCCTCATCAACCACCAACACCACTTCCGCATAGGCTTACCCACCATACACTTCCACCCCAACTTAACCCAACTTTGTTTGAATTGTGAGTTGTGTCTCCTAAGGTGTTTCGGCTACTTAGGGATGGTGACCTTCAACTCCTACTCGCATAACCCATCATTCCACTTCCGCATTGCCAAGTGCAAACCACCATCGCTTTCCACTACCACCATTTGACATTTGTCATTTGAGATTTTGAGTTCGCGGTTTTTCCGTTTGCTAAGGTGTTTCGGCTACTTAGGGACGAGTCTCCATCATCTTGGTATCTACATCAAGAACACCGCCACTCATCATCGCAAAGAACGGTAACCTCGACGACACCATTGTATATCCCCCTTGCAATTGCATTGATAACCCCTAGCCCATTTTGCGTCACTTGCATATCGAGACTAGCCATTTGAGTATTGTCGGCAACGTTACTTGTGCACATTAGTGAGCTACACCTCCCATTGCATACATACCATATCATATTGGTATCATATCATCTCGTGTGCCTCAAGTTTGTTCCCGCATATACACAATTGATATCTTGGTTTGTGCATCTCGCATTGTGGCCACATACCAAAAAAAAGAATAAGCTTTTAAGCAAAGAAAAAGAGAGCAAAGAGCTTGTAAGCAAGTGCCATAGCATCATAGTGCATTACAATATATCATACTTGATCATCTTGGATCATCTTGAGAGAAACATCGGGAACCATACATACATAGCATACTTGGGATAGAAAGTTGATACATTTTGCATCTTATAGGTTGTGCACAAGTGTCGTATCCGCCTATTGAGCAATCGTGCTAGCGTCTCTCTTGAGTTGTGCAACACGAGCGTTTTTCATGGATTCCACATTTTGTGCTCATTCCTTGGTTGCACGACCCTATTTATCTATCCATGTGTGTGTTTTCGTGTACCACATATTGCTATTGGTCTACTTGTTTCACTTGCGAATTTGTGAATCTCTTTCAACATTATTGACTCCTGCTAACATTTTGCATTAAATTTTTGTGCCACTATCCTCACCGAGCTACTCCATAAGCTTTACTTGATAGGTGTGAGTGAACAAGTCCGGTACCAATTCCACTATTCTTTCATCTCACATTGAGTGAAACGGGATACATCCTCAACTTTGGGAAAAGGTAACTTGGTATTGTTTATCTCATTTCCTACTCACCTCTACCGAGTCTTGTGATGGATAGGCAAGGCATTTCACCTTCGGTCTACAACAACAACGACGCCAAGATGCAAGCTCAAATGGAGGAGATCAAGGACCTCATCAAGTCCTACAAGCGATCTTCCTCATCTTCGAGAAGACATTCAAGAGCACATGCTTCCGAGCTACCATCTCCGGCAAGATCACATCGGCATCGACACACTCACCGACAAGAATGTGAAGGTCAAGAGCTCAACACCAAAAACCGCTCAACATTCACCATCTCCCTTGGCATCTTCGCCAAGTGACTTCAAGGCATCTTCGTCTACGGACATACGGCATCTTCGCCAACAAGCACCCCAAGACTACGCTCAAGAGAAGCTCCCCAAGCTCAAGTCCGCGACCTCCACGAGCTACTACGACCTCGACACCAACCATAAGATTCCTTTCTATGGGACTCAAGAACCCGAGGAGTATCTCGAGTGGGAGCGCCTAATGGACGACTACCTCAAGCTACATCAAGTTCCTCCCGAAGATCAAGTGAAGTGTGCGTCAAGAAACTTCCACGACTATGTGTCGACATGGTGGCTTCACACACCTTCGGAGACCTACGACATGAGTTGGCCCAAGACGAAGAGAGCTTTGCGGCGAGAGTTTGTGCCTCCAACCTACACGGAACAACTTCTACGCCAATTGGAGAACAACATCCAAGGATCCAAGTCCATCAACGCGTACTTCAAGGAGATGAAGAATGCCTTGCGACGAGCCGGCGTGGACGACCCCATGTCAATGAAGTTCCACTTCATGATGGGATGGAACAACGACATCTCCAAGACTATCTTCCTCGAGAACTACAAGTCCCTCGACGACAACTACATTGGTGCTCTCAAGGCGGAACAAGAACTCATGAAGGCCAAGGCTTCTCCACCCCAAGCTCACTTCGCGACGACCAAGCTCCATGAGACCGAGCATGAGGATAGCACCACCAAGATGTCCAAGCCCGACAAGCTCCAAGACGATGCTCCCAAGTTCGACTTCACCGCCATCCCTCTTTGTGGCATTGAGGGTGCCGAGTCTACCACGACTCTTTTTCAAGACGGTGCGGCGACGAGTACGACTACGGAGAACTTCAAGGACGAAGCTTTGGAGGCGAGCGACAAAGTGGCGAGCAAGGATGATGTTTCCATCTTTGGCGGCGAGAGTGATGATGCGCCATCTTCGGCCTTCATCCACGGCGGCGATGACGGGATGATCGAGCATGGGATTTTCCCTTCGGTCATGGAGGAGAGTGATGATGTGCCATCTTCGGCCTTCATCCATGGTGACGACGATGAGATGGTTGAGTATTTCACCTCGACCATGCCGACGTATGATGACTTGAGTGACTTGTGCCACTATATTGAGAGGGAGAGTGACTTCACCACTAGCCCCATATATGATGAGTTGCCCCGATTCCCATGTGAGGAGAGCCACAATCCCCACCACTTGAGTGAGATGAGTGACTCCACCATATGTGAGTTTGAGTGCACCTATTTTGAGGGAGTGAGTGAACCACCACATAGAGAGAGTGAGATAGTTGATAGGTCATGTGAGGCCACTTTCAACACTAACGACTTGACCTCTACCTCTATTGTGTCTTCTCATTTGGTGCTAGGTCCCATATATGATGACGCGCCGATTCACGACGACTATGTCCTCCCTTTGGACAAGACGATGGCCATGATGGAATATGATGCATGCCCCACATGGTTCCATCAAGATGAAGATGACCACCATTTGGTTTTCCCACCTCACCTACAACACTTGAGTGGAATGAACAAGGTAACATAGGTGAAGGTGATGCTCTAGTCCCACTAGTGGACATTCTTGACATTGATTGTTTGCATGACGTTGATCAACATATTACCATGCTTCATGCTAATATGATTTCCCCATGCGATGATTTACCCATTTATGATGAGTATGATGATTGCCATGTGGAGTCTCTTAGTTGTGATGCCATGTTACATAGGATTTCTTGTGACAATACTTTAGGTCACATCATGTTTGACAATCCACTTGACTTGTCATATGCTATGCATGAGATCAATCATATGTCATATTTGCAATCTCATCGTAGTGACTATGCAATGCCATTAAAATGAACCCAATTTGCACTTATGGCATAGATGACAAGCCCATGGTTATTGGCATTTGTTTTTCCTGTGATGATATTGATATGCTCCCTTTGCATCATTTATCTCATATGCCATGCCATGACCACCTAGCTTCGGATATGCATTGTTTTGGATGTTGTCCATTTTCTCCATATGATGTTTCTGATATTGCTCATGAGGAGACCCCCATAGTTTCCTCATACATTTTAGGAGATTTTGATTCATCCCATGCATTGCATGATCCCAATACTTGTGTGCACCATATGCTCCCCATGAATAAAAATGCTATTGTTGTGCCATATACTTCTATGCTAAATTTGCATCCCCATCGTGTCATACATAATAACTATTCTTTCATGATGGATGACATGTTCTTATACCATGCCTCAAATTTCTTTGAGCGATGATTATCGTGTGCTAACTCTAATGTGCACATACACATCATGATGGATGATGTGTACATTTACCACGCGCACAATTTCTTTGGTTTGTGTCTCTTTTATGTAGGTACCCATGAATACTTGTCAACCTCGCAATCCCACGAGTTGACAAAATGAGCTCTAGAGAGCAATTATGACTTGGGATCCCATGGATTGTCTTTCCCACCGCTCTCTTTGTGCAAAGACTTCACGCGTTTCTTCTACATGACCCTCACTTGGCTATGGGTTATTGTCCATTATATATCATTTGCCCATCTTGCCATGTTCACTTTGCATGATATGCTCATTCCTATGCCTTTGCCATGCATTTGTGACCCATGCTTTGCATTACACATGATGATTGATTCTACTAGTTGTATGTGTATTTGCAAGCTTGGTGGAGATATCACTTGTTATTGCCATGTTTGCTTTGTGCCCCATGCCTATGATCATACTATGATCTTGCTTTATGTTCGTGCTTGCGATATGTCATGTGCATTGTCTATGCTTATTATTTGCTCACATGACATGATTGCCATGATTTCACCTAGTGTGTTGCATCTTCGCTCCACTAGTTTGCACGACATGATTGATATGCTTGCTTGTGTTGCATCACCGATGATTCATACTTGCTCATTTCATGTGGTTGATGACAACCATTACCATGCTTTGCACATGATTGTCATTGCTCCTTGCCATATATCTCCATATGTTGCCTCTCTCATGCTAGATGATTTTCCATGTATTGAGTGTAACCATGCTTTTAGCCTTGATAATGTGATTGCCCCCATAGCATTCTCACATATGATTGGAGATTTTGACATAACACTTGTGAAGCATGCTTGTCTTACCTATTTGCACCATATACCTAGTGTCATGAATATCGCCATTGTTGCATCTTATTATTCATCCACTTGTGCTTCTAATGGTTATGTGCAACAGAAGAGAACCATCATGATGGATGATGTGTTTATCTACCATGCGCATACTTTCTTTGTTTTGTTTTGTGCATGTGTAGGATACTTGGATTTCGTCGCGACTTCCACTTCACGTGAGTTGACCATTCGAGCTCTTGAGAGCGAGCCTCATACATTCTACCACGCCTCGTTTCTACATCATACTTGCTTGTGCTTCGGCATTGTGGAGAATGCACATGGACACGCCTTCAAGGTGACATCTTTCTTGAGCATGGATATTGCGGATCATACTACTTGTGTTGCTTGCACCATGACACTTATTCTTGGACTACTTGATTGCGCACATGTTAGAGATCTTGCTTTGGCTTGCCACTTACACATTTTCATGCATCATGATATATATGCCTTGTGTTTTGCATCCAATTCTTGGATTACTTGATCCTCGCACATGTTTGGTTGCAATAATGTCATTCCTTCACATATGCCATGTCCCATTGCTTGTCACATGATTAGCTTTATTGCCTCACACATGATGAACAATTGCTCTTTCTATTGTGTTGAGTGCCACAAACGTTCACTACACCCTATGCACATTATGCATGGATTGTCTTGCACTTAACCCATGTGCTTAGACATCTCATCTTCTTAGGTGTTGTGAATGATTCCTATGCCTACCATAGACCTTTCATTGAGCTCTTTGCCCATGCTTGCTATGAACTTGAGGTAGATGCTTATTATCTCCACACACATATTTGCATCACTACCTCGCATGTACATAATTGTCCCCATGATATCTTTGCTTGTGCTCGATTGATATGCTTACATGCCATGTCACAATCCTTTGTCACACCATATGCTTTGCATGATGACGACACTTGTATGGTGACGCACCTCTTGAATGCTTGGTTTTGCACTAACGCTAACCACATTTGTTTTTCCAAGTGTTTGTTGTCCTTACTCCTTTTGAAGGAATCACAAGACGGTGCGACATTGGAGAGTGCCCATTCCGAGCTTCAAGATGACAAGTACTTGGTGAACGTCCACTTCTACACGGCGAAGCCATCTCTTTCCCATGGTGATTTGGTTTTCGATCCGAGGTTGGATCTTTCCCAAGGGAGGGGAGATGATGCGGAGCATCCTACGGACATCACCATGTCAAGAGTCCGTTTGGCAAGTGACACGTGCGACCGCTACTTCTCATACATAAAGGTGAATCTTCTCCTTTAAACGTGTTCACTTGACCCCTTCAAGGATGGTATACTACTTGACACTTCACCCGTGTGCATGCATAGGTATCGCCGGAGCTTCACGGATGACGAGGAGGAGTGCAAGCGCCAAGGAACAACTACACCATCCGCGAGGGAAGCATGGAAGAGAAGACGGAAGAAACAGAGCTGCTACAAGTCACAGCCACCGGACGACCGGCCCTTACCGGACGTCCGACGCCTGGAGGTTCAGCCTGCCAGAACAACTACAGCCGAGGGACTCTACAGCGCCCGGACGACCGACGTCAACCGGACGACCGGTGCCACCTTCACAGAAGGGAAATAGCGGAAGTCCGAAGACTTCCGGACGTCCGGTCCGTCCTGAGCCACCGGACGTCCGACCCCCACCGGTCGTCCGGTAACTGCCTGTGTGCAGCTGCGGCCTTCGGCCTTGTATCCTCTCCCACTTACCCCTTCATGGCTAAGACTATAAATAGGCCACCTCCTCATCCTTTTCTAGGGTTAGCAAAGTGATAGCTCATTTGATAGAGAGCTTTGCTCCTTGTACCACTCTACTCTACTCTTGAGAGAGAGAGACTACCACTCCCATGGAGTTCAAGACCTCCATGTGAGAAGATCCTGCGGGATATTTCCAAGACCCCTCACGGGAAGATCCATCTAGGATATCATCAAGACCTCATCTCCTCTTGGATTTGAGATGAATGCTACCTTGTATCTTTCCCTTTGCTGTTCAGGTACCTTGTGGATCTTGTGTGTTTGATTGTCTAGTGGATGTGTGATTGGACTTGTTCTTGAGTGTTTCCCCTTGTGATTTCTCTCCGTTCTTCCCCGTGTTCTTCGTGTTCTTCGAGGGATCTCGCTCCTTTCGTGAACGATCGGCCGTATGGAGTTCCAATCCACATCATATTGGTATCATGAGCCACGTTTATCACGATTTCGGAGCCCCCCATTGTGTTTTCTAGCTTGATTTTGTTGTGTTCTTCCCCAATTTCGAAAATCCCCACCAAAAATAGCCCCAATTTTTTTTTTGTGATTTGTTGGTATGATGAAGTTTTGTTGGATTTGGCATGAATGTTCAGATCCAAGAGATTCAAGATAAAAGTTTGATATTGACATAAAAATAATAATACTTCAAGCATACTAACTAAGCAATTATGTCTTCTCAAAATAACATGGCCAAAGAAAGTTCATCCCTACAAAATCATATAGTTTGATCATGCTCCATTTTCGTCACACAAGAATGCTCTCATCATGCACAACCCCGATGACAAGCCAAGAAATTGTTTCATACTTTAGTAATCTCAAACTTTTTTCAACTTTCACGCAATACATGAGCGTGAGCCATGGATATAGCACTATGGGCGGAATAGAATAGAATGATAGGGATTATGTGGAGAAGACAAAAAAGGAGAAAGTCTCACATTGACGCGGCTAATCAATGGGCTAGGGAGATGCCCATCAATTGATGTCAATGCAAGGAGTAGGGATTGCCATGCAACGGATGCACTAGAGCTATAAATGTATGAAAGCTCAACAAAAGAAACTAAGTGGGTGTGCATCCAACTTGCTTGCTCACGAAGACCTAGGGCATTTGAGGAAGCCCATTGTTGGAATACACAAGCCAAGTTCTATAATGAAAAATTCCCACTAGTATATGAAAATGACGAAACAAGAGACTCTCTATCATAAAGATCATGGTGCTACTTTGAAGCACAAGTGTGGAAAAAAGGATAGTAGCATTGTCCCTTTTTTCTTTTTTTTATTTCTCCTTTTTTTGGCCTTTCTCTTTTTTTAATTTGGGACAATGCTCTATTAATGATGATCATCACACTTCTATTTATTTACAACTCAATGGTTACAACTCGATACTAGAACAAAATATGACTCTATATGAATGCCTCCGGCGGTGTACCGGGATGGGCAATGAATCAAGAGTGACATGTATGATAAATTATGCATGGTGGCTTTGCCACAAATACGATGTCAACTACATGATCATGCATGGCAAATATGACAATGATGAAGCGTGTCATAGTAAAATAAAACGGTGGAAAAGTTGCATGGCAATATATCTCGGAATGGCTATGGAAATGCCATAATAGGTAGGTATGGTGGCTGTTTTGAGGAAGATATAAGGAGGTTTATGTGCGATAGAGCGTATCATATCACGGGGTTTGGATGCACCGGCGAAGTTTGCACCAACTCTCAAGGTGAGAAAGGGCAATGCACGGTACCGAAGAGGCTAGCAATGATGGAAAGGTGAGAGTGCGTATAATCCATGGACTCAACATTAGTCATAAAGAACTCACACACTTATTGCAAAAATCTACAAGTCATCAAAAACCAAGCATTACGCGCGTACTCCTAGGGGGATAGATTGGTAGGAAAAGACCATCGCTCGTCCCCGACCGCCACTCATAAGGAGGACAATCAAAGAACACCTCATGCTTCAAATTTGTTACACAATGTTTACCTTACGTGCATGCTACGGGACTTGCAAACTTCAACACAACTATTTCTCAAATTCACAACTACTCAACTAGCACGACTCTAATATTACCATCTTCATATCTCAAAACAATCATCAAGTATCAAACTTCTCATAGTATTCAATGCACTTTTATGAAAGTTTTTATTATACCGATCTTGGATGCCTATCATATTAGGACTAATTTTATAGTTCTAAAGGACTCTCAAAATAATATAAGTGAAGCATGAGAGATCAATAATTTCTATAAAATAAAACCACCACCGTGCTCTGAAGATATAAGTGAGGCACTAGAGCAAAAACTATTTAGCTCAAAAGATATAAGTGAAGCACATAGAGTATTCTAATAAATTCTGATTCAGGTGTGTCTCTCCCAAAAGGTGTGTACAGCAAGGATGATTGTGGTAAACTAAAAAGCAAAGACTCAAATCATACAAGACGCTCCAAGCAAAACACATATCATGTGGTGAATAAAAATATAGCCTCAAGTAAAGTTACCGATAGACGAAGACGAAAGAGGGGATGCCTTCCGGGGCATCCCCAAGCTTAGGCTTTTAGTTGTCCTTAAATTTTACCTTGGCGTGCCTTGGGCATCCCCAAGCTTAGGCTCTTGCCACTCCTTATCTACTATATCTAAATAGGTGCTCCCCACTACCTTATTTCTCTTGACATGCAAGCTATCCACATCACAATCAAGATGCAACCTACCATGTCAGCAAATCTGCCACCTCAGCCAAAAAAATGTCAAACGAATCATGTGATTTAATCTATATATTGTTAGTTCCTCTTCGGCTTCTAAAACTGACAAGGTAGCCTATTAATAAGTGCGGAGACGCATCATCTTATCCTCCACTCCCCTCCAGTCATATTCGCACTACAAAATTGGTGGTCCATTAAGGGAGGCATTGGCCAGCCTTGGTCATCGATCGGGTGGCGCCTGGCATGGCACATCAGAGATCGGGCAAGCAACATCCAGGTAATTGAAGCCCGCATCGACTCATCCATATGGTCTGCACATCTCATCTTCTCTTGAATCGAATCTTGAAGGATCGATGGTAGATTGGAAGCAGGTATGAGCTTGCACCGCCCCACTCAATGGAAGGAGACCCATCCCCAACGCCATCTCCTAGGTCTACCAGTTGTCGCCTCTGGCTTCTCCTGTGGCCCGACTTTTGGATGTGGAAGCGGGCCTGACCCAGCCGTAATGCCCTCTCCTAGGTCTGGCAGTCGTCGTCTAACGCTTCTCCGGCGGCCCGACTTTTGGCTGCGGAAGCATCACTTATCCAGACGGGCGCCGTCGCGTCCTGGTCGTGCTGTTAGGCCACCGCGGTGCCACTACAGGTTCCAGCGATGCATCCAGCATCATTTAAGCACTGATGTGAAGCCACTGAAGTTGTCTCTGTGGTCGACAAGGGAGGACGGGTTCCATGGACGCCGGTACTACTGCTACTTCTCCCACCTGAACTTCGTTGCCTCCACCAGGTGCAGCGACAAGTCCTTATTTGCACTGACCAGAAATAATTTGACAATTGAGGGAAAAAAGACAGTGAGGTTTTATCTCTTTTAAAGTTAAATAGAGGATCTGTGAAGAAACTAAAACGCCAGATCTACAGAATACATTATTTTGTTTCATTCTTATATATCCTATATACACCGTCTGTTTATTTGTGCTATAAAAGTAGTACTCTCTGATTTTCAAATTTCTAACTATGTAAGGAATTTGATTCTAACATACCGTATATACACTGTCAACACAAATCATGGTCCTTTTTACTCTCCGTTTGTTTGTGCTATTAAACAAGTACTCTGATCTTTGGACTTCTAAGTCTGCAAGGGATTACGAAGCATTTGGCTGTAACACTTGACACACACAAAAACCTTGCTACACTAAAACTACTAAACGACAGAAGATTATTTTCAAGAGAGAACTTTGGAATTCCATAATCCATCAAATCTTTACCCAAAACTTGAAAACTTCACAACACAAAACTCAACAGAAAATCTCATGAGCTCCGTTAGTATAAGAAAGCAAATCACCATCATAAGGTACTGTAATGAACTCATTCTTTATTTATATTGGTGTTAAACCTACTGTATTCCAACTTCTCTATGGTTCATACCCTCCGATACTACTCATAGATTCATCAAAATAAGCAAACAACACACGAAAAACAGAATCTGTCAAAAACAGAACAGTCTGTGGTAATCTGGATCAAACATATACTTCTGTAACTTCAAAAATTCTAAAATAAATTTCTGGACGTGAGGAATTTTTCTATTAATCATCTGCAAAAAGAATCAACTAAATAGCACTCTCCAGTAAAAAGTTGTACTAATCTCGTGAGCGCTAAAGTTTCTGCTTTTTACAGCAAGATCATAAAGACTTCACCCAAGTCTTCCCAAAGGTTCTACTTGGCACAAACACTAACTAAAACATGAAAACACATCTAAACATAAGCTAGATGAATTATTTATTACTAAACAGAACAAAAAAGCAAGAAACAAAAATAAAATTGGGTTGCCTCCCAACAAGCGCTATCGCTTAACGCCCCTAGCTAGGCATAAAGGCAAGAATAGATCTAGGTATTGCCATCTTTGGTATGCAATCCATAAGTGGCTCTCATAATAGATTCATAAGGTAATTTAATTTTCTTTCTAGGAAAGTGTTCGATGCCTTTCCTTAACGGAAATTGGAATATAATATTTCCTTCCTTCATATCAATAATTGCACCAATCGTTCTAAGGAAAGGTCTACCAAGAATAATAGGGCATGTAGGATTGCAATCTATATCAAGAACAATGAAATCTACGGGCACATAATTCCTATTTGCAACAATAAGAACATCATTAATTCTTCCCATAGGTTTCTTAATGGTGGAATCCGCAAGGTGCAAGTTTAAAGAACAATCATCAAATTCACGGAAACCTAACATCACACAAAGTTTTTGGAATCGTGGAAACACTAGCACCCAAATCACACAAAGCATAGCATTCATGATCTTTAATTTTAATTTTAATAGTAGGTTCCCACTCACCATAAAGTTTTCTAGGGATAGAAACTTCCAGCTCAAGCTTTTCTTCATAAGATTGCATTAAAGCATCAACGATATGTTTAGTAAAAGCTTTATTTTGACTATAAGCATGATGAGAATTTAACACGGATTGCAACAAGGAAATACAATCTATTAAAGACCAATTATCATAATTAAATTCCTTGAAATCCAAAATAGTGGGTTCATTGCTATGTAAAGTTTTGACCTCTTCAATCCCACTTTTACCAATTTTTGCATCAAGATCTAAAAACTCCGAATCATTGGGACGCCTTTTAACTAAAGTTGACTCATCTCCAGTCCCATCATTATCAAGATTCATATTGAAAAACAAAGCTTTAATAGGGGACACATCAATCACTTTTAGATCTTCAACCCTATTATCATGAAAACTAGAAGAACATGCTTTTACAAAGCAATCTTTCTTAGCACACATCCTAGCGGTTCTTTCTTTGCACTCATCAATGGAAATTCTCATAGATTTGAGAGACTCATTGATATCATGCTTAGGTGGAATAGATCTAAGTTTCAAAGAATCAACATCAAGAGAAATTCTATCCACGTTCCTAGCCAACTCATCAATCTTAGGCAATTTTTCTTCAAGCAAAGTATTAAAATTATTTTGAGAAATCATAAATTCTTTAAAACTAGTCTCAAAATCAGAGGGCATCTTATTAAAATTTCCATAAGAGTTGTTGTAGGAATTACCATAATTATCAGAGGAATTACTAGGATACGGCCTAGGATTAAAGTTTCCTCTATAAGCGTTGTTACCAAAATTGTTCCTACCAACAAAATTAACATCCATAGATTCATTATTATTCTCAATCAAAGTAGACAAAGGCATATCATTAGGATCAATAGGAGCACTCTTATTAGCAAACAATTTCATAAGTTCATCCATCTTTCCACTCAAAACATTAATCTCTTCTATCGCATGAACCTTTTTACTAGTAGATCTTTCCGTGTGCCATTGAGAATAATTAACCATAATATTATCTAGAAGTTTAGTAGCTTCTCCTAAAGTGATTCCCATAAAAGTGCCTCCCGCGGCCGAACCTAAAAGGTTTCTAGAAGCAAAATTCAATTCGGCATAATTTTTTTGTATAATCATCCATAAATTCAGACCATGTGTGGGGCAATTACGTATCATTAATTTCATCCTCTCCCAAGATTGTGCAACATGCTCATGATCAAGTTGCTTAAAATTCATAATATCGTTTCTAAGAGAGATGATCTTAGTGGGAGGAAAATACTTAGAGATAAAAGCATCTTTGCACTTATTCCATGGATCAATACTATTTTTAGGCAAAGACGAAAACCAAGTTTTAGCACGATCTCTAAGCGAAAACGGAAATAGCTTCAATTTAACAATATCATTATCCACGTCTTTCTTCTTTTGCATATCACACAAATCAACAAAGTTGTTTAGAGGTGTAGCGGCATCTTCACTAGGAAGGCGAGAGAATTGATCTTTCATGACAAGATTCAACAAAGCAGCATTAATTTTACAAGATTTAGCATCGGTAAGAGGAGCAATCGGAGTGCTAAGAAAATCATTATTGTTGGTATTGGAAAAGTCACACAATTTAGTATTGTCTTGAGCCATCGCGACAAACGATCCAACACACAAGCACACAAGAAGCAAGCGAAGAAAAGGCGAACGGAAAAGAGGGCGAATAAAACGGCAAGGCACTACTAGGGAAAACCTTATACACAGAACATTAGCAGTAGCGCGGGCTAAAAACACACGCTGGTGCTAATTAGCAGCAGCGCGGTGTTGTAAACGGCGCTACAGATACAATTATAGCAGTAGCGCGCCCGAGTACAAAAGCGCTACTACTAAAATTCCCATGGCTTAGCCGATAGGCTGCACATAGTAGTAGCGATCTTCTCCGAACCGCGCTACCGCTATTTGCTTTGTAGCAGCGCGTTTACGCTGAGAGGCGCTACTGATAAAGCAAATAAAATTAAATGGAAAGCAAATAGAAAAGTAAATGAAAATGAAAGAAATACCAAAAGGTGAAAGGAAAAATATAATGTAAAGAAAAATAAATGAAAAAGTGGAAAAATGAGAATGGTATAGCAGTAGCGCGTATCCAGGAACGCGTTGTAGCTATGTTAGCAGTAGCGCACTTCCTGGAACGCGCTACTGCTACTTCTAACTAAACCGCTCGATTCGTTTTTCCCAACGGCCACTTCCCCCAAATCTCAACTCCTCCGTTGTCGCCACCGCCGTCGCCCGTCGGCCGCCGCGCGCTCTCCCGTCGCTCTCCCGCCTCAACACCGCCCCTGACCCCGGATTCGACGCCGCCCCCGACCCCGGATTCGACGCCGCCCCCGACCCCGACCTCGACGCCGCCCTCCGCCGCATGCCCGAGCCCCGACCCCGACCTCGACGCCGCCTACCCCTCCCTCGCCGCATTCACCGTAAGGCTCTGCCTCTCCTCTCCCCTACCCTCCTCTCTCTGCTAGGGCAATTTATATATGTGTTGATGCTGTGTTGATGTTCATATGAACCCTAGGTGTTCATATGAACCCTAGATTTGTTTAGGGCAGTAGGCATTTTTTAGCATTTAGGAAAAATGATTAGCAATTTTTTTAGGAAATTAGCTAGGGCAAATTTTTATGAAAATGCCTAAACAGTAATTTCATTTGCATATTGTTGTTATATGATATATGTCATTGATGTTCATTTGCATATTCCATTATTGATGTGGTTCGATTGTGCCCAAGTGGCTTTGTTCTTCCTAGGAAATGAAGCCGAGTGGCCTATGTTTTGCCGGAATGTTGATTCATTTCCTTTCCGGCAAATTTCAGGTTCTCGATTTGTCCACTTATTAGCAAAAGTCATGCCGAAATTTTCCGTGAATTTCGGCATGACTTGTGCTACAAACTAGGACATATTGAGTGCCCGGGATTTGCCGCACCGGGAAGGAGTCAACGTTCCTGCAAAGCATAGGCCTTTTTTATGTCATTATTCATTTTATTAGGTATAGAATTAATTGACTAGATTTAATCATAAGAACTAGTTGAATTAATAGAACTAGTTGAACATGTCACATTTGTTGTTATTTTTTTAGTTAAAGCAATTTTTCGCGCATCGACGTCGATGATGCCTATCCCGCATCCTCGTCGTCGAGTTGGTGGAGGACACCTACATCACCAGATGGGCCATGTCCGGGACTGGGCTCCGCCGGGGTGGTACTGGGAGGCGCTACCTACCGGGGGCGCAGGTTGGTGAGGAGCCAGCCTATCGTTGACCCGAACCTTGTTTGGTGGCGGTCGCATGGGCCAGCGACGGTCCAGAGGCTCGAGGACCCCGCGGAGGTGGTGCGTCACTGTGTCAGTGAGGAGGACGCGCATGTCCGTCGCAACTTGTTTGCGTTGGAGCACAGGTTCTCCAATACCTGGCAGGTTCTTCAGGGATCTCACTTGAGCTATGATCCTGTGATGGTTCCTTCTCTTTGGGTGTCCACCGCCCGCACCGATACCCGTCGTGCGTTAGGGTTTTAGTTGTATTAGTGATGTTATATGTATGATACTATTCGGGATGTATTAGTGATAATATTCGACGATGTACGGACGCATGAGATGATTTACTTTTGCTTATTGAATGCATGATAATTTGAATACTTATTTATTTTACGATCTGGTTTTGCTTATTGAATGCTCATGTAAATGTGAGTCCTATAAGATATTTTGAGTATCCTGGAGTTGTATTCGATCGATTTTCAATTAATGTTTCAACTATGAACATAGGAAATGTCTGACAACGAAAAGGATTTCGGTATTTGCAAATACTGCAAAGACGAGCGCGGCCTGTGCGACGGAATCTTCCTAGATGATGATAGGCGCTTCAGCATCAAGCTGGACATGAACTTCAAAGTGGATACATTAAGTCACAACGACAAGTCTTTTTTCGTAATTAAGCATGACATCTGCTTCATTTGCTTCAACTAATAATTTAATTTTTTTTACTATTCTACTAGCGTATCCCCTGCCATGCAAGAGTTTTTGTCTTGGATAAGATAGGTTTCAGTCATACTATGGAGGTAAAGAAAGTTTACTTGAAGACCGAGCATGGTTATATTTTCCATGCAAAATTATACAACGCAGACGACTACACCTATTTTGGATGCAAAACTTGGCGAGCACTATGCAAGACTTATGCATTTGAGCCTGATATGGTTATCACCTTTGATATTCGTCCGGAAGATGATATTGAAGGTAATACCGACATCTGGGTCGATGTGCAGACGCCTCCAGTTGTACCATTATGTGAGTTTCTCAACCATATTTATGTCTTTGATATTGTTTATTCAATAATAGTTGACAACTAATTTCTATTGTCAGCTTATTTCGGTTCAAGCAAACATGTCCAGCGCTTGGTAGACATGACCTACTACTGTCCGGGGGCTGAACTAAACTGCGAGGAGCTAAGTCATTATGGTTCATGGCTTGAGGATCTTGATACTGTCAAGACAAATTTTCTTCCTGCACTTAGAAATGTTAGTACTGAAAATGTGCGACCAATAGTGTTCGTAATGAACTACGGTCACATCTATTTAGGAAAGATGGTAAGATTTTTACTATTTGTCCTCAGTGCATCTTTTGCATACATTATTTTTTAAGCTAAACTTCATTGCTAAGTATGTTACTATACGATGTTCTTCAACAGGGACTCCCGATGAATGTTGTGCCTCATGGGATTGAGACTAATGGTACCATGAGTATTGTTAGCTTACGGCCAAGATATCCTACAATGCACTTTAGTGCATTCAGGATTTCTAAGAGCGAGGAAGTCTTAATAGTGAAAGTCTGGACCAAATTCGTGATGGAGGAGCGCAGAGAAGTACTAGGGGCAGCAATGAGAAGCGCAGCCCATGATTAGGAGACAGGTTCATCTGCATGCTCCAACTTGATGAAGGAGGAGAGCTACACATGTTTTATGTTATTTTACTTGAGAAAGAGCAGCAGGAATGATTAGCTAGCTAGAAATGAGTTTGAAGATGATGATGTGCTACACTATGACTATGATGATTAAATAGCTAGTGTTGGTGGTAATGACTATGATGATTATTATTAGCTAGTGTTGGTGGTGATTAGATAGCTACCGCATCTGGTGTTGGTGGTGATTAGCTAGCTAGAATGAGTTTGAATATGATGATGTGCTACACTATGACTATGGTGATTAAATAAATACTGTTGGTGGTAATGACTATGATGGTGATTAAATAGCTTGTGTTGGCGGATTAGATTCAAGTGGAGGCAACATGTGGTGCACATCGAAAGTACTACTAGTCCAAACTAGATCAAGTTTGGATTAGTAGTATACTTTTGACATGCACCACATATTGCCTTCACTTGAACCTAATCCACCTTCATTTGACACACTGTTATGGACATAATGATATAAACCTCATAATTGGTATTGTACCAAAATTTGTATAACAGCGTATAAATACACTAAAAATGAAAAAAAGAGTACTGGTAGCGATGGATAGTAAACACGCTACAACTAGCTAGATTAGCAGCAGTGCGGGTTAGAACAAGCGCTGCCGCTATGTGTCTTAGCAGTAGCGCTTGTTGCACGCGCTACTGCTAAGTAATAGCTGTAGCCTTATTGGTAGCGCGGCTGCCCGCGCTACTAGTGGGCATTAAACCCGCGCTACTACTAGGGTTTTCCCTAGTAGTGAGGGTGAAGTGGGGGAGAGGAAAACGAGAGGCAAATGGCAAATAATGTAATGCGAGGGATAAGAGTTGTGATGGGTACTTGGTATGTCTTGACTTGACTTGACTTGGCATAGATCTCCCCGGCAACGGCGCCAGAAATCCTTCTTGCTACCTCTTGAGCTTGCGTTGGTTTTTCCCTTGAAGAGGAAAGGGTGATGCAGCAAAGTAGCATAAGTATTTCCCTTAGTTTTTGAGAACCAAGGTATCAATCCAGTAGGAGACTAAATGCAAGTTGCCTCGTACCTACACAAACAAATAGGAACCTTGCAACCAACGCAATAAAGGGGTTGTCAATCCCTTCACGGACATTTGCAAAAGTGAGATCTGATAGAGATAATAAGATAAATAAATATTTTTGGTATTTTTATAATATAAACGTAAAGTAAAGAATGCAAAGTAAAATAGATTGGAAACTTATATGATGGAGAATAGACCTGGGGGCCATAGGTTTCACTAGTGGCTTCTCTCAAGATAGCATAAGTATTACAGTGGGTGAACAAATTACTGTCAAGCAATTGATAGAAAAGTGCATAATTATGAGAATATCTAGGCATGATCATGTATATAGGCATCACGTCCGCGACAAGTAGACCAAAACGATTCTGCATCTACTACTATTACTCCACACATCGACCGCTATCCAGCATGCATCTAGAGTATTAAGTTCATAAGAATGGAGTAACGCATTAGGCAAGATGATATGATGTAGAGGGATAAAATCAAGCAATATGATATAAACCCCATCTTTTTATCCTCGATGGCAACAATACAATACGTGCCTTGCTGCCCCTGCTGTCACTGGGAAAGGACACCGCAAGATTGAACCCAAAGCTAAGCACTTCTCCCATTGCAAGAAAGATCAATCTAGTAGGCCAAACCAAACTGATAATTCAAAGAGACTTGCAAAGAAAACCAATCGTACATAAAAGAATTCAGAGGAGATTCAAATATTGTTCATAGATAATCTTGATCATAAACCCACAATTCATCAGATCTCGACAAACACACCGCAAAAAGAGTTACATCAAATAGATCTCCAAGTAGATCGAGGAGAACTTTGTATTGAGATCCAAAGAGAGAGAAGAAGCCATCTAGCTAATAACTATGGACCCGAAGGTCTGTGGTAAACTACTCACACATCATCGGAGGGGCTATGGTGTTGATGTAGAAGCCCTCCGTGAACGATTCCCCCTCCGGCGGAGCGCCGGAAAAGGCCCCAAGATGGGATCTCATGGTTACAGAAGGTTGCGGCGGTAGAAATAGGGTTTCGTGGTGCTCCTGGATGTTTTGGGGGTATATGGGTATATATAGGAGGAAGAAGTAGGTCGGTGGAGCTGCCAGGGGCCCACGAGGGTGGGGGCGCGCCCAGGGGGGCAGGCGTGCCTCCCTGCCTCGTGGCCTCCTTGCTTATTTCTTGACGTCCACTCCAAGTCCTCTGGATCACGTTTTTTCCAAAAATCACTCTCCCGAAGGTTTCATTCCGTTTGGATTCCGTTTGATATTCCTTTTCTGCGAAACACTGAAATAGGCAAAAAAACAGCAATTTGCACTGGGCCTTCGGTTAGTAGGTTAGTCCCAAAAATAATATATAAGTGTATAATAAAGCCCATTAAACATCCAAAACAGATAATATAATAGCATGGAACAATCAAAAATTATAGATATGTTGGAGACGTATCACTTATAGTTTCGCCTCCCAATGTATTCACCTCAAGGGTGATGTCAACAATAATAACTCATGCTATCTATATTCAACTAGACATATGTGCCTAGATATTTCCTCACCACATGATGCTTGTGAAAGGAGAAAAATAAAAAAAAGGATAGAAGAAAAACTTTGACTATTTGCATAAAAGTAAATACATAAAAGTAAAAGATAGGCCCTTCGCAGAGGGAAGCAGAGGTTGCCATGCGCTTATTTGTTTGTATGCTCAACCCCTTAGTGCAAAAGAACGTCACGTTGCATTGCCCCTTGTGATAGTGACCTTTATTATGCAGTCTGTCGCTTTTATTCTTCACCATCACAAGTTCGTGCAACGCTCAATTTTCTCTTACACTAAATGATCTCACACATTTAGAAGCAATTTTTATTGCCTTTTTGCACCGATGACAACTTACTTGAGGGATCTTGCTCAATCCCTAGGTAGGTATGGTCGACACTTGAAAATAAGATTTGGGTTTAAGGGTTTTTGGATGCACAAGTAGTATCTCTACTTAGTGCGGAATTTTTGGCTAGCAAAGATAGGGGCAAGCACCACATGTTGAAGGATCTATGACAATATGACTTCTATGTGAATATAAACAAACGTAAACCATTAAGTTGTCTTCCCTGTCCAACGTCAACAATTTTGGCATATAATATTTTGATGAGGGCTCACAATCACAAAAGATTTCTAGGATAGTATATTTATATGTGAATCTTCTCTTCCCTTATTAATTCTTTCATGAGTTGCATCATTGACTAATGCTATGTTTGTCAATCTCTAATAAAATTTTCTACTTATACTTTCCTTATGTGGTGCCATCACCTACCATAAGATTAGTATATGATCTTCTTGATTTATTTCCCTTCTTTTTATTTATTTTCTTTCTCTTTTTCTTCCTTATTTCTTTTTATTGCAACATGAAAGTAAACAAAGCAAAAAACTCAAACTAACTTTATTATATATCTTGCACACAATTACAAGGATAGATCACTAAGCAAACTTCTCAAAGAAGAAAGGATCAAACTAAACTTTTATTCATCTAAAGCAAAAGATCGAACTAAAATAGTAAAAAGCAAAAATATAGTGGGATGATACGATACCGGGGCACCTCCCCCAAGCTTGGCGGAAGCCAAGGGGAGTGCCCATACCCGATTCTCAGTTTTCCTTTGGTGGTGAAGAAGATGATGATGGTGATGACAATTGTGCCTTCAACTTTTTCATATTGTAGTTGAAGAGAGCAATTTCCTCCTTTAAATCATCGACTTCCAACTCCAGCTTCAAGATCTTGTCACATAAATCCCCTTTGCTTTTCTGCCGAAAACGAAAAGGAATAGATTGATTTTTAGAACGGTTAGCTCTCTTAGGGAGACTTGACTTCTTGAACTCCACGTGCATATCCCCAGGTTGAGGTAGAGGACCATCCTCCTCCAGAGCTTGAATCATCGATCCTCATCAAGTGAGCATCCTCCTCGTCATCTGTAGTTCGACCATAAGGGGATAGGTCCCCATAGGTCTTTGGGTCAGCAATGAGATGTGAGACATAGCTCTCTCCGTCGGAGTCTTGGGACGACATATTTTCTGAACTGCACAGAAAACAGCAAGAAAAGAGAACAAAGGATTTCTCCACGATACGGTGATTAACAGGTTCAGGTAGTATATATAGATTTTTTACCTTGGGAAACAAGCAAGCGGAAGAAAAAGGAGCCCGAAGGTGCCCCAGGTGGGCACAACCCACCTGGGCGCGCCAGGCTGCCTGGCGCGCCCTGGTGTCTTGTGCCCACCAGGGTACGCTTCCTGGAAGTTTCTTATTTTCCTATTTTTCTAAATATTCCAAAACTAACAAAAAATATTTTTGCGGATTTTTCGGAGTCTATTTACTTACCGTATCACGTACCTCCTTATTTTCACGATTCTAGAGTGTTCCGAAAGGACTCTTTTATGTGTTCTTCCGGTTTCAAAGTTTGGATAATATTACTTTCAACATTAATGGGCATACCTGAGATATAATGTTTTATTCTTTGCCCATTAACAACCTTCGGGTTAGTACCTTTGACATTATTTATTTTGATGGCTCCAGACCGATAAACCTCCTCGATGACATATTGGCCTTCCCATTTTGAGAGGAGTTTTCCTGCAAAGAATCTGAAACGAGAGTTGTACAAAAGAACATATTCCCTGACTTTAAACTCACGCTTTTGGGTTCTTTTGTCATGCCATCTTTTAACATTTTCTTTGAATAATTTTGTATTTTCATAAGCTTGGGTTCTGTCGTGGAATTGTCACGGTAGATGTCCTCAATCTAGGACTTAGTCGTGGAGCCATCGCAACTAGGAAGCTTGAAGGGGTTATGCGGGACAAGGAACACGAGGGTTTATACTGGTTCGGCCCCTTACGGTGAAGGTAAAAGCCTACGTCCAGTTTAGGTGATATTGATTAGGGTTACGATCGCCAGGGAGCTAAACAGCTGTGCCCGGCTCTCGATGAGGTTGATCTCGCCCTCGAACCGCTGCCGGGTCGTCCCTTTATATAGGGAGGCTGACGCCTAGCAGCTCTTAGAGTCCCGGCCGGCTCATAAGAACGTCCGGCTCGGACTCTAAACCATACTTGCCTTATACTACAAGTCTACCATAATAATGATTGTAACTACAGGCCCTAAGCCATATCCGGGTCTCAGCCCATCTCTGGCCCATCGTCTTGAAACTTGGCTCCGGGCTTCTGGCAATGACCATCCAAAGAGTAACCCGGCCCCTCCTGGCGGGTGACTCTAAGGTCTACATCCTCAACATTAGGCCCCAGATTGACTTGAGCCGGCTCGCGTCAATCTTCAACTCTGCCGAAAGAAAAAATCTCCGGCTTACCATTCATATGAAAGCCATAACCCGGAGTGACGTCATCCTCTGGACTCCGGATAATCCGCCGTGACGTCATCCTCCATTAAGTCCGTTTTTTACTCCGCCAGATCCGCAACGGATCTTTGCTTTTACTGTCATTCCGAAAATCGAGGCGCCGTGAGGGGGAGATAACCACACCAGGGTCTCCTTGAATCTCGCGCCCACTTATGACTCTGCCTTATAAATAGGCCGGCCCAGCGCTTTCTTCTCACGCTCTCCTTCTTCCTCCTCGCGCCGTCGCTCCTCTGCCCGAGCTCCGCTACTGCCGCCGCCGTCGCGCCCCTGGTCTTCATCAACCCGGCCGCTGCATCACCCTGATTCGGACCAGATTCACGGCAGCGACCTCCGCTCTTTCCAACTCCGGTGAGTCTCCTTTGCCCTGTCAGATAGATCTACGGTAGGGTTCATCTTGTGTTCTTCGCGTTCATCACCATTGCCGCAAACCTCAGTAGCTCTTGTAGTCACTGCACTCGGTTGATCTTTAACCTCACATAGAGTCAGTGCGGTAGATGTTTGAGATCCATTTCACCTACAAAAAACCCTCCTTTTACTGCATAAGAACCATGTTCCACCTCAAGAACTTCTCCTGCCTCTGTTTTTTAGGTCTAGAAAATTTTCATTTCACCCGACCATTTTGATCCGAAAAAGTTACTGCAATATGTGAAATCTGTTTTACCACACTTAGTAAAAACTGCAGCCCTTGAATCTTGGCGGCTTATATTTCCGACTTAAAGAAAACACGCGCCGTAGAACCTTCCGGTTTAAAGAGCACCATGCTCTGTAGAATCCTCCGGCTTAACTGCGGTAAGCCGTAGATGACCAACTTATTCTGAATGCCCCTACGGCTTAGATAACCCACCGTATCTGAATATATATCATTAGTCCCCTTCATAAGCCGCCATTGTAGTTTGAATGATAATCTCCGGCTTACAATTAACCCGGACACTTTTCTCTTTACCATAGACCACCAATCTTCACCATGCCTCCCAAGGCTCCCATCACTTGCAACTGGATGAGATCCAACGTTACTGACGACACCCTGGCCAACTTCGTTAAGTCCGGATATCTGCCCAAGAAGGAAGTGATGTCCTACCGTGCCCCTGATCCGTTCGAAGAAAGACCACAGCCGAGGGACGGGGAGGTAGTTATCTTTGCGGACCATATGAGCCGGGGCTTCGCACCGCCCAGCTCAAAATTCTTCCGGGACGTGCTCAACTTCTTTGACCTTCGGCCTCAGGATATAGGACCCAACTCCGTATCCAACATCTGCAACTTCCAAGTCTTTTGCGAAGTGTACCTTGGGGAGGAGCCCAGTTTGCTGCTTTTCAGAGAACTGTTCTACTTAAACCGCCAAAACGAGTGTGCAAACGGGCCAAGTCTGGAATTAGGCGACATCTCCATCCAACGGCGCAGGGACTGTCTATTCCCTTACGCAGAGCCGCCAAGCCACCCCAAGGACTGGAATATGACTTGGTTCTACTGCCAAGATACATCCCTGGCTGACGAGAACCCGCTGCCCGGCTTTCGCCCAACACGCCTAGAGCCGACTCATCCGCTATCCGATAAACTGACTGCCGCGGAACGCCAGCCTCTGCTTCCAACGATCAATAAGATCAAGGCCCTGCTAGGCAACAGTCTGAACGGAATAGACCTGGTCCGGGTCTGGATCTCATGGCGGGTGATCCCATTGAGCCGCCGCCCCGGCTTAATGTGTGAGTACACTGGGCGAAAGGATGACCCGCAGAGGCACAGTCGCAATGATCTTCCAGAAGACGTTGCCGAAGAAGAGACCAAGGCTCTGTTAAACGAGAGCCTGGCAGACTGTGGAAAAACCGGGCTAGCCCCGTTCTGCAAGACCAATCCAGCCCCAGCGGTAAGCCGCTGACTTTAACCTTTCAACTTCTTTTGCATGTCACCTTGCTCTGAACCATTTTAAGAATTCATTACTGTATTTCTCAGGCTGATGATAAATTCTGGCGGGTCAAGTATGACCATGAGGCGGCCAAGAAGGCCAGGAAGGCGAAGAAAGCTGCCCCTCGCAAAAAGGGAAGCAGACCCACTGCTTCGGAGCTACTGCAATTAAGCGACAGCTCCGAGTCAGAGGTAACCCTTAAACCTTTAAACTCTTGCCATATTTGTTGTTTGTTGCCGTCCGCCTTATCAACATTTTGCTTATTGACAGGATGACACCGACGCCAGTAACCCGGTGGTTGAAGAGGTAATGTCACTTTCCTCCGACTCGGAACCTTTGCCACAGCTGAAAGTCCGAAGAGTAACCCGGAAAGTAAGCTTTTCACATCCATTAGCTCATCAAGACCCTCAATTTCTTTTGAAGCAGCAGGTTCACGAAAGCCGGCGTCACACCCGGGCCCGCAAGGACACCGACCTCTCCGTCGGGTTACCCGATGCAACAAGGAAGCGTCGCACTGAGGTTTTTTCTCACCTGTACCCTTTTCATCCGTTGGCGGGTGTCATCCGTCAGCCACTCAACTCTTCTGACTCCAATTATCAGGAGACCTCCCCCTCTTCGGGTGACTCCATGCAGTCAAGTCTGCCGGCCTTCAAGACTGCACCCGGGTAATAACAATCTCCTTACATTATCTGTCTGTACTTACTCCTTGTGTGCCTAACACTTCTGCCTTTTCAGTGCCCAGGCAAAGCTCACCAAAAGAGCAAAGAAGACCAGGTCAGCCGGAGTGCCGGACTTGCCTGAGCCGGAGGCGACGGCTCAAGAGCCGCCAGCTGCCTCCGCCCCCGAAGCCACCATTCCCATGGACACGGCGCCTGAAGCCCCTGCCCCGACTACCAAGACAACGACCGAAGCGTCGGTTAACCCGGAGGCCTCCGGCTCAGCCCCACCAGCTGACGACCCGGACATGGTAATTACCCGGACGGAGTATGTTGAGCCGGGGCGGCCGACCATGCTGGCCAAATGCTCCGCGAAGGGGGAGTTGCTGCAGCCCCACCGGGTGAATCTGGACCTCTCCAGCTACACCGACTTGAGCATTGGAGAGCTCGTCTCTGGCTACATCAACCAAGTTCACAAGAGCCGGGACGCCGAGATCGCCATGGTCAACCAGATCCAACAAAAATCTGAGGTATCCTTCTGCTGTCTTCTTACTTTCTGCATAGTGACCCTTGTCATGCTAGCCCCCAAGTCGACAACTTATACTTGAATATGTTGTAGACTTAGGCCCCGGCTTACTCAACTAAGCCGGCAGTACGTAGATAGATACGTTCAATATGCATTAGCCCCCAAGTGCCAAGTGTCTTTGCTTGGAAAGCGCTTGGGACTTATAGAATGACTGTTAATAACCCGGAAACATATGCAGGCTGTTGGCAAGAAATTAGAGTCGGACCTTGCGGATCTCAAGAGCCGGCTAAAGACACAAGAGATGGAGACCCGGAAGGCAAACGCCAAGTGTGTCTCCAGCATCGCCGCTCAAGAGAAGCTGAAGACCGAATTTGATGCTGAGCGGAAGGCCTGGGCTGAGGAGAAAGCCGCACTGGTGACCCAGGCAGAACAGGCGGAGAAGGCCCTCACTGAGAAGACCGCTGAGCTCTCCGGCCTAAAGCGCCAGGTTTCCCAAATGGTGGCTGCTATCTTCGGTAAGTCGCCTCGCCGGCTTTCATCAAGTCTGTATATGTTATGATTCATCCTTGTCACCGGCTTATCTGATCTTTATTAAACAGGTCCCAGGAGTGCCAACCTTAACCAGAGCGTGGTCACCAAGTTAAAGGTCGTGTACACCCTGGTGGAACAACTCTACACCGGGTCACAGCGTGCCTTAGCTGTGGTGGCCCTATCCAACGAGGTGCCAACCCATCTGGCCGAAGTCCTGCGTCGGCTCGCTGTTCTGCCACAGCGGATCCAGGAGCTACGCCGAGCCTCCGCAAGAGCCGGAGCAATTGCCGCGCTGAGCCGGGCCAAAGCATTCCTGCCAGAGCTAGACCCGGCAGACATCGCCCTGGGTTACCCAAGCCTGAAGGAAGACGGCTCAGCCTTCGACCAGAAGGACTTCGCGGCATGTGTGAAGGCTGTACGCCCGGTGGCCACCATCATCGGGAATGACACTGACTTAACCAAGTATCAGCCGGGGTACAACGCAGAGAATCAGAGGATTCCAACCCCTCGCTATGAAGCTCTCAATCTGATTCCTCCGGCTCGCCAGCACACCTTCGCCCCGGAGATTGACCCGGCCGGGTTAATTGACGAAGAAGCCCAGTTCGAAGCTCTCAGCGGCATCAACTGGAAGTCGTCAACCTTCGAGGTCTTGGGATCAGCCGGAGCAGAAGACAGGAACGAGCCGGGGACTTCAACTCAACAGGCATCATAAAGCGGCTGGCGGTTCACCGAACAACGCTCCATCCTTGAGACTTGACAAATTTTGTAATAGAATAGGTGCAACAATTTATCTCTGCCGTGCCATCGTGCATGTAATGAATGCTGAAATCCCTTGAAGTTATCCTTTTGGTGTTCCTCCGGGTCATAATTATCCCTTTGTCCTTCTCAACCTTAAAGGTGCCTTTAAGTATCTGCATAGAAAGGCAAATCACAAGTCTCAAGGCGGCTTACCACCCTGAGAAGCAGGTGTTTGAGATGGATAACTCGGAATATGAATCAAAAAGGACTGGTCCTTAGTTACACTCTGAACATAGCCGTGATAACACACTTAACGGCCTGTAAGCATACTTCTGGATTAAATAACCCGGGTAGCACGGTTGGTATCTTAACTCTAATTGACTTGCCTTGATGACATCCACGATGTTCAATTAACAAGATAAACCCAAAATTAAGCCGGCAGGTGAAACCCGGCCATGCACACTTTGTCATAATTAGAGTAAACTTGTGATAAATCAAAACTTAGGGGCTTCCAGTTCGAATACGACCAGAGACCCGGCCCAAAAGGGGTTAAGCCAAGATTCGGATACGATCATATAGCCCCCAGTGGGTGTGGCGATGCCAATCAAGAGGGTACCGACAGCTATGTTCTCTTTGGTTCGAATACGACCCATGTTTGAACAGGAAGCCCCCAAGTGATTCTTAAAATTGTTTAACGACGCTGATTCGAATATGATCCGCGTCGGTTCTCAGAGGGGTTAAACTGTGATTCAAATATGATCAAAGTTAACTTCCCAACGAGCTCGGCACTTTGCCAATCAAGTGGGTATCGACAGCTATGTTCTCTTTGGTTCGAATACGACCCATGTTTGAACAGGAAGCCCCCAAGTGACCTTACTGCTTACGGCTAGACTTAAATACGATCATAAGCCGGATCCTTCTTTAAATCAGCATGTAAAAAAGAACACACGCATAATTGGGGAAGAAAAAAGGACAGAGGCCCTGCTTTATGGCTTATCATAATATATACATATCTGAGATAAATATGTACACCACGAGAGCCGGCAGCTCAAGTGTAGTAAGGCCGAAGCTGAGCTATATTCCACGGCCGACGGGTCTCCTCCTTAGATTTACCGAATCTTTATGTTCCCGAATATCAATGAGGTAATATGACCCGTTGTGCAAGTTCTTACTGACCACAAAGGGCCCTTCCCAAGGTGGGGATAACTTGTGTGCATCTGTTTGATCCTGGATGAGCCGGAGCACAAGGTCGCCTTCCTGGAAGACCCGGGATTTGACCCGGCGGATATGATAACGGCGCAGGTCTTGTTGGTAAATCGCTGAACGGGCTGCGGCCACATCACGCTGTTCGTCCAACAAGTCCAGAGCATCTTGGCGCGCCTGTTCATTATCCGTCTCAACATAAGCCGCCACGCGAGGTGAGTCGTGACAGATGTCGCTGGGGAGGACTGCTTCTGCTCCATAAACCATGAAGAAAGGCGTGAAGCCTGTAGACCTGTTAGGAGTAGTGTTGATGCTCCATAAGACGGAGGGCAACTCCTCCACCCAACAACCCAGCGTCCGTTGCAAAGGGACCAAAAGCCGGGGCTTGATGCCCTTCAGAATCTCCTGGTTAGCTCTCTCAGCTTGACCATTGGATTGGGGATGAGCCACTGAGGAAACATCAAGTCGGATATGCTCTCGTTGACAAAACTCTTCCATAGCGCCTTTGGATAGATTGGTTCCATTGTCAGTTATGATGCTATGCGGAAAGCCGAAGCGGAAAATCACCTTTTTCATAAATTGAACCGCCGTGGCTGCATCGCACTTGCTAACTGGCTCAGCCTCCACCCACTTCGTGAATTTGTCAACTGCCACCAAGAGGTGGGTCTTCTTATCCTTGGACCGTTTAAAAGGCCCAACCATATCAAGCCCCCAGACCGCAAAGGGCCAAGTGATTGGGATCATCCTCAACTCCTAAGCCGGCACATGAGCCTGTCGTGAGAACCTTTGGCAACCATCACATTTACTGACCAAGTCCTCTGCATCAGCGTGAGCCGTCAGCCAATAAAAACCATGACGGAAAGCCTTGGCCACAAGAGATTTTGAACCGGCATGATGGCCACAATCCCCTTCATGGATCTCGCGCAAGATCTCTTGACCTTCCTCAGGGGAGATACAACGCTAAAATGCCCCTGAAACACTGCGATGATGCAACTCACCATCGATGACGATCATTGATTTAGCCCGCCGGGTGATTTGTCTGGACAAAGTTTCATCCTCAGGCAACTCTCCCCGGGTTATATAAGCCAGATATGGCATTGTCCAGTCTGGTATGACGTGAAGAGCCGCCACCAGTCGTGCCTCCGGGTCAGGGATAGCCAAGTCCTCCTCTGTAGGCAACCGAACCGACGGGTTATACAGGACATCCAAGAAAGTGTTAGGCGGCACCGGTTTTCGCTGGGAGCCTAGCCGGCTTAAAGCATCAGCCGCCTCGTTCTTCCTGCGATCAATGTGCTCCACTTGGTATCCCTGAAAGTGCCCAGCAATGGCCTCAACCTCGCGGCGATAAGCCGCCATGAGAGGATCCTTAGAATCCCAGGTGCCTGATACTTGTTGAGCCACCAAGTCTGAGTCACCAAAGCACCTTACCCGGCTTAAGCTCATCTCCTTAGCCACCCGAAGACCGTGGAGCAAAGCCTCATATTCAGCCGCATTGTTAGTGCAAGGAAACATCAACCGTAGCACGTAATGGAATTTGTCACCTTTAGGGGAAGCCAATACAACACCAGCCCCCGAGCCCTCCAACTGTCTGGACCCATCAAAGTGGATAGTCCAATAAGTGTTATCCAGCTTTTGCTCAGGCACTTGTGACTCTGTCCAATCGTTGATGAAATCCACCAAAGCCTGAGATTTAACAGCAGTGCGTGGCACATATTTGAGACCATGAGGTCCAAGTTCTATAGCCCACTTAGCAATTCTCCCTGTGGCCTCTCTGTTCTGTATGATATCACCAAGAGGGGCAGAACTGACCACAGTGATGGGATGACCCTGAAAATAATGCTTAAGCTTCCGGCTTGCCATGAACACACCATACACAAGCTTCTGCCAATGCGGGTACCGCTGCTTGGTCTCAATGAGCACTTCGCTGACATAATAAACCGGCCGCTGAACCGGATGCTCCTTACCCGCCTCCTTGCGCTCCACCACAATAGCCACGCTGACGGCCCGTGCGTTTGCCGCCACATACAGTAGCAAGGGCTCCTTATCAACCGGAGCGGCAAGGACGGGGGGCTCTGCCAGTTGCTTTTTCAAATCCTCAAAAGCGGTATTAGCTGCATCATTCCAGACAAAGGTATCAGTTTTCTTCATCAACTGATATAAAGGCATAGCCTTCTCACCCAAACGGCTTATGAACCGGCTTAAAGCAGCGATGCGACCCGCCAAACGCTGAACGTCATTTATACACGCCGGCTTAGCCAGGGAAGTGATGGCCTTGATCTTCTCCGGGTTAGCCTCAATGCCTCTGTCAGAAACCAAGAAGCCCAATAGTTTGCCTGCAGGAACACCAAAAACACACTTGGCCGGGTTAAGCATCATCTTGTAGACCCGGAGATTATCGAAGGTTTCCCTTAAGTCATCTATTAGGGTTTCCTCCTTGATGGATTTAACCACAATATCGTCCACGTAAGTGTGAACATTGCACCCGATCTGTTTATGAAGACAATTCTGTACACAACGCTGGTAAGTCGCCTGTGCACACTTGAGTCCAAAGGGCATAGACACATAGCAGAAGGCTCCGAAGGGAGTGATGAACGCCGTCTTCTCCTGGTCCTTAACTGCCATCTTAATCTGATGATACCCGGAATAAGCATCCAAGAAACTTAAGCGTGCGCAACCTGCCGTAGCATCAATGATTTGATCAATACGGGGGAGGGCAAAAGGATCAGCCGGACACGCCTTGTTCAAATCCGTGTAGTCCACACACATCCGCCAGGTGCCGTTCTTCTTGAGCACGAGCACCGGGTTAGCCAACCACTCCGGGTGAAAGACTTCAACGATAAACCCGGCCGCCAAGAGCCGGGCTACTTCTTCACCAATAGCTTTTCGCCTCTCTTCATTAAACCGCTGAAGGAACTGTCTGGCCGGCTTAAATTTCGGATCAATATTGAGAGTGTGCTCAGCGAGTTCTCTAGGTACACCTGGCATGTCAGAAGGTTTCCATGCGAAGATGTCCCTATTCTCACGGATGAACTCGATGAGCGCGCTTTCCTATTTCGGGTCCAGATTTGCACTGATGCTAAACTGCTGAGACGAGTCACCTGGAACAAAATCAACAAGTTTAGTCTCGTCAGCTGACTTAAATTTCATTGTTGGTTCATTCTCCGTGGTTAGCTTTTTCAAAGAGGTCATATCTGTTGGGTCAACATTGTCTTTATAAAACTTCAACTCCTCTGTGGCGCAAACAGACTCTGCATAAGCTGCATCACCTTCCTCACACTCCAGAGCCACTTTCCGGCTGCCGTGAACCGTAATGGTCCCATTGTGACCCGGCATCTTGAGCTGTAAGTACACATAACACGGCCGTGCCATGAACTTGGCGTAAGCCGGCCGTCCAAATATAGCATGGTACGGACTTCTTATCTTGACCACCTCAAAGGTCAACTTCTCCACCCTGTAGTTGTTCTCATCACCAAAAGCCACTTCCAATTCGATCTTGCCGACTGGATAAGCCGACTTACCGGGTACCACACCATGGAAGATAGTGTTTGACTGGTTGAGGTTCTTATCAACCAATCCCATACGGCGAAAAGTCTCATAATAGAGGATATTGATGCTGCTGCCTCCATCCATGAGTACCTTTGTGAACTTATAGCCTCCCACCTGAGGAGCCACCACTAAGGCCAAGTGGCCCGGGTTATCCACCCGGGGAGGGTGATCCTCCCTACTCCACACTATAGGCTGTTCAGACCACCGTAAGTAGCATGGAACTGCCGGCTCAACAGCATGAACAGCTCTCTTGTGAAGCTTCTGATCCCGTTTGCACAAACTGGTGGTGAACACATGATACTGTCCACCGCTAAGCTGCTTTGGGTTGGTCTGATAACCCCCCTGCTGCTGTTGATGACCCTGACCAGACTGTTGATTAAAGCCCCCTTGACCGTTCTGAGGACCGGAATTTGATCCGCCGCCCGGGCCATGAAAGCCGCCGGCGCCTGAGCCGCCGCCCGGGCCATTGTAGCTCTTAAAGGCCTTCATGATCGCGCAATCCTTCCACAGGTGAGTCGCCGGCTTCTCTCTAGAGCCGTGCCTTGGACACGGTTCATTCAACAGCTGCTCCAGCGTTTGACCTGACCCGCCGCCTCGGGGAGGGGGCCTCCCCTTGCGTCGCTGGTTATTACCTTGGGAGTTGGCGTTGGCTACAAACTCTAGGCTGCCATCGGCCTTACGCTTGCCTCCTCCTTGGTTCCCCGGGTTAAACTGAGGACCCTTGCCGTTGCCATTCTTCTTTCCCTTCCCTGCCCTTTCATCATCTGAAGGGGGATCCTTGGTACCATCGGAATCGGCGTACTTGACAAGAGCCGCCATTAGGGTACCCATATCGGTGCAGTCGCGCTTGAGTCGCCCGAGCTTCATCTTAAGGGGCACAAAGCGACAGTTCTGTTCCAACATTAAGACTGCAGAGCCGGCATCCATCTTATCTGATGAATGTATGATCTCCTTGACCCGGCGAACCCAATGGGTCGTGGACTCACCCTCCTGCTGCTTACAGTTAGTCAAATCCACAATTGACATAGATTGCCTGCAGGTATCTTTGAAGTTTTGAATGAAGCGGGCTTTCAGCTCAACCCAAGACCCAATGGAGTTCGGCGGTAACCCTTTCAACCACGTGCGGGCAGTTCCATCTAACATCATGGTGAAATATTTGTCCATGGCCGCCTCACTGACCTCCAGCAATTCCATAGCCATCTCATAGCTCTCAATCCAGGCTGCAGGCTGTAAGTCCGCTGTATAGTTAGGCACCTTCCTAGGGCCCTTGAAGTCCTTAGGTAGACGTTCATTACGGATGGCTGGTACCAAACAAGGGACACCCCCAGTCCTGGTAGAAATTCCCACATCAACGGACGTCGTCGGATAAGCCGGGGGGGTCTGATAAGCCGTCAATTGAGGCGCCTGCTCCGCCTCTTGCCGCGCTTGGTCTGTTGCGTAGAAGGCTCCATTATGAGCCGGGCCATGGCCAGGGGGCGGGTCATGGCGTCGTACATTACTTGAACCAGTTGCTGAGACCATGTGCCGGCTGTAACTCGGGCTCTGGCCTGGACGAGGGGTCGAGTGGATCCTGTCGCGGCTATAGGAGTACGCCTCTTGCTGCGCTAGTGCCGTCTGCAGGAGTTCCCTAACCCGGCGGGTTTCGATGGCCGCCGGAGAATCGCCGTCAATGGGGAGAGCCGCCAGCCGTGCTGCCGCAGCTACCATGTTCTCTAGCGGGTTATCATAATGACCCGGGGGTATTGGCACATACTGAGGCGGGGCAGGGTGCGCCTGGGGAGGCCCCATCACTCGTGGCTGAATAAGGGGCCCAGACCCGGGCGCAATGACCCCTGGCGGGTTACTAGGCCCTGCACCCGGCGTGTTGAAGAGATTGCGTGGATCGTAAACCGGCGGAAGTCGGGACTGGGCCTTCTGATGCCTCCTTCTCATGACCTCGTTGGCCACGTTCTGATCCATCGTGAGTTGGAAGGACTGCGCCTGAATCAGCTGAGTCCGGGCGTCGAGAGCCGCCCGCTCCGCAGCCAGCCTGATCCCTTCCGCTGCGAGATCCTCTTTAGCTTTTAACAGATCCAATTTTAGCTGTGCCACCTCCGCATCATGCTGAGCTTGATCCGCCGGGTCAACCGTGGCGGTTAACAGGGCCGTCATCTTATCCGTGAGATCCATTAGCACCTGAGCCGGAGAAGGCACCGGGTTTCCCGCTCCAGCAGCAGGGTTCTGAACAGGCTGCGCACCAGGCATAAAAACTCCAACCTGACTTGGTGGCTCAAAAAGGTCAGGAATACTGTCACCGTCGGAACAACCCATGAGCCTGCCATCCTGAAGTTGGTACAACGAGTTTGACTCATCAGTGGCCGACTCGCCGTCAGAGCCGGCGGCCACCTCATCACCGGACCCGGATGGATCAGAGGGCCCTCCATGGATGCATCCCACAAAAGCGCGCGTTAAGGCAGGCCGGGCCCGGGCGGGTTGTGCGCGCTGAGCCGTTTCAATGAGGTCGGCGCAGAGATCCGGCCCGGGGCCCGGCTCACCAATCTTGCCAATGAAAACATGAATTGCGCCAAAGGGGACCCGGTACCCGTACTCAATTGAGCCGGCGTCGGGGCCCCAGTCCGCATCGTCGATGTAGAGCTTGCCGCGACGACTCTTGGTCATCCGGCCCACAGCATATCCCTTGAGCCCTTCGAAGCTGCCCTTCAAGAACTCAAATCCACCGTGCGCGAGCCCCACGGTGGGCGCCAACTGTCGTGGAATTGTCACGGCAGATGTCCTCAATCTAGGACTTAGTCGTGGAGCCATCGCAACTAGGAAGCTTGAAGGGGTTATGCGGGACAAGGAACACGAGGGTTTATACTGGTTCGGCCCCTTACGGTGAAGGTAAAAGCCTACGTCCAGTTGAGGTGATATTGATTAGGGTTACGATCGCCAGGGAGCTAAACAGCTGTGCCCGGCTCTCGATGAGGTTGATCTCGCCCTCGAACCGCTGCCGGGTCGTCCCTTTATATAGGGAGGCTGACGCCCAGCAGCTCTTAGAGTCCCGACCGGCTCATAAGAACGTCCGGCTCGGACTCTAAACCATACTTGCCTTATACTACAAGTCTACCATAATAATGATTGTAACTACAGGCCCTAAGCCATATCCGGGTCTCAGCCCATCTCTGGCCCATCGTCTTGAAACTTGGCTCCGGGCTTCTGGCAATGACCATCCAAAGAGTAACCCGGCCCCTCCTGGCGGGTGACTCTAAGGTCTACATCCTCAACAGGTTCTCCATTCATCTAATGAGCCAATACCAAATAACCTCTTTTCACCAGCAAGTTTGAAATCATAGTTGAGCTCTTTGATTGCCCAATATGCTTTATGTTCTAACTCAAGGGGCAAATGACAAGCTTTTTCATAAAACATTTTATAAGGAGACATACCCGTAGGATTTTTATATGATGTTCTATAAGCCCAAAGTGCATCATCTAATTTCATTGACCAATTCTTCCTGGACCTATTGACAGTCTTTTGCAAAATTAATTTTATTTCTCTATTACTAAGTTCAACTTGACCACTAGACTGAGGATGATAGGGTGATGCAATTCTATGGTTAACATCATACTTGGCAAGCATTTTACGGAAAGCACCATGAATAAAGTGTGAACCACCATCAGTCATTAAATATCTAGGGACTCCAAACCTTGGGAAATTAACTTCCTTAAGCTTTTTAATAGAGGTGTTGTGATCAGCACTACTGGTTGGAATAACTTCTACCCATTTAGTAACATAATCAACAGCAACCAAAATATGTGTATACCCATTAGAGGAAAGAAAATGTCCCATGTAATCGAATCCCCAAACATCAATTGGTTCAACAGCAAGTGAATAATTCATAGGCATTTCTTGATGCTTACCGATATTACCTATTCTTTGACATTCATCACAAGATAAGACGAACTTACGGGCATCCTTGAAGAGAGCAAGCCAATAAAATTTTGACTGCAATACCTTGTGAGCAGTTCTATCTCCAGCATGATGCCCTCCATAAGCTTCGGGGTGACATTTCTGTAGGATTTTTCCCTGTTCATGCTCTGGTACACAACGTCTAATAATACCATCTACTCCTTCTTTATAAAGATGTGGGTCATCCCAAAAGTAGTGTCTTAAATCATAGAAGAATTTTTTCTTTTGTTGGTATGTAAAGCTAGGTGGTAAATATTTAGCAATAATGTAATTAGCATAGTAAGCATACCAAGGAGTATCATTAGCAACATTTATTGCAGCTAACTGCTCATCAGGAAAACTATCATCAATAGGTAGTGGGTCATCAGGCAAATTTTCAAGCCTAGACAAGTTATCAGCTACGGGGTTCTCAGCTCCTTTTCTATCAGTGATATGTAAATCAAATTCTTGTAGCAATAGAACCCATCGAATAAGTCTAGGTTTAGCATCTTTCTTTTCCATAAGATATTTAATAGTAGCATCATCGGTGTGGACAATTACTTTTGAATCAACAATATAAGGTCTAAATTTATCACGAGCAAACACCACTGCTAAGAATTCTTTTTCAGTAGTAGCATAGTTTCATTGAGCATTGTCTAGAGTTTTACTAGCATAATGAATAACATTCAATTTCTTATCAACTCTTTGTCCTAGAACAACACCAACAGCATAATCACTAGCATCACACATAATTTCAAAAGGCAAGTTCCAATCAGGTGGTTGAACAATAGGTGCAGAAATTAAGGCTTTCTTGAGTGTTTCAAATGCCTCTAAACAATCATCATCGAAAACAAAAGGAATATCCTTTTGCAATAGACTCGTGAGATGCCTAGAAATTTTAGAAAAGTCTTTGATAAATCTCCTATAGAAACCAGCATGACCTAGGAAACTACGAATACCTTTTATATCTTTAGGGCATGGCATTTTCTCAATTGCATGAACCTTAGCTTTGTCCACTTCAATACCTCTTTCAGAAATTTTATGACCCAAGACAATGCCTTCATTAACCATAAAGTGGCACTTCTCCCAATTCAAGACAAGATTTGTTTGTTCACATCTCTGCAAAACTCGATCAAGATTGCTTAAACAATCATCAAAAGACTTCCCATAAACAGAAAAGTCATCCATGAAAACCTCAACAATCTTTCACAAAAGTCAGAGAATATAGCAGTCATACATCTTTGAAAGGTAGCAGGTGCATTACATAAACCAAAAGGCATACGTCTATAAGCATGAGTTCCAAAGGGACAAGTAAAAGTGGTCTTTTCTTGATCAAGTTGAGAAACAGGTATTTGTGAAAAACCAGAATATCCATCAAGGAAACAGAAATGTGTGTGCTTAGATAATCTTTCAAGCATTTGATCAATAAAAGGCAGAGGGTAATGATCTTTTCTAGTTGCTTTGTTTAATTTTCTAAAATCAATTACCATTCTATAGCATGTAACAATTCTTTGTGGAATAAGTTCATTCTTATCATTAGGAACAACAGTTATAGCTCCTTTCTTAGGGACACAATGAATAGGACTTACCCATCTACTATCGGCTATGGGATAGATTATACCTGCTTCCAGAAGTTTTAATATTTCAGTTCTTACCACTTCTTTCATCTTCGGATTTAACCGACGTTTGTGATCAACAACGAGTTTAGCATCAGGTTCCATATTAATTTTGTGCTGACATATAGTGGGACTAATGCCCTTTAAATCATCAAGAGTATATCCAATAGCAGCTCGGTGCTTCCTTACAACTTTCAATAGTCTTTCTTCTTCATGTTCTGAAAGGTTAGCACTCATAATAACAGGATATATCATCTTTTCATCAAGATAAGCATATTTCAAAGTGTCTGGCAATTGTTTTAGTTCAAACACAAGATCACCTTTAGGTGGAGGAGGACCTCCCAGAGTTTCAATAGGCAAATTGTGTTCAAGCAGAGGACGTTGTCCAAAGAAAATTTTATCTATTTCATTTCTTTCATGCATATGTAAATCATTTTCATGGTCTAACAAATATTGTTCTAGTGGCAGTAGGTGGCAGCAATAGAAGCAAGACCAATAATTCATCCTTACTAGGCAATTCTTTTTCACGAAGCTTTCTACTAAACTTGAAAAAAATAAACTCATGAGACTCATCACCAAAACTAACACCGACAGTTTGTTTCTCACAATCTATTTTAGCATTAACAGTGTTCAAGAAAGGTCTACCAAAGATAATAGGACAAAAGTCGTCTTGTGGGAAACCAAGAACAAGAAAATCAGTAGGGTATTTTATTCTCCCACACAAGACTTCAACATCTCTAACAATACCAATTGGTGATATAGTGTCTCTATTAGCAAGTTTAATAGTAACATCTATGTCTTCTATCTCTGCTGGTGCTATGTCATTCATAATTTCTTGATATAAGGTGTAAGGAATAGCATCTCTGCTGGTGCTATGTCATTCATAATTTCTTGATATAAGGTGTAAGGAATAGCACTCACACTAGCACCTATGTCACATAAACCATGATAACAGTGATCTCCTATTTTAACTGAGACAACGAGCATGCCAACAACAGGTCTATGTTTATCCTTTTTATCAGGTTTGGCAATTCTAGCAGCTTCTTCACAGAAGTAAATAACATGCCCATCTACATCTTCTTCTAAGAGATCTTTAACCATAGCAATACTAGGTTCCACTTTAATTTGTTCATCAGGTTTAGGTGTTCTAATGTAACTCTTGTTGACCATAGTTGAAACTTTAGCATGCTCCTTTATCCTAACGGGGGAAGGTGGTTTCTCAATATAAGCAGAAGGAACAACTGGATCAACATTGTAAAGTATAGATTCTTCTTTAACTGGTACCGGTTCTTTGATTTCTTCTTTAATAGGTGGGTGATATTTAAACCACTTCTCTTTAGGGAGATCAACATGAGTAGTAAATGATTCACAAAAGGAGGTTACTATCTCAGAGTCAAGTCCATATTTAGTGCTAAACTTTTGAAAAACATCGGTATTCATAAAAGATTTAACACAATCGTACTTAAGCTTAATACCTGACTATTTACCTTCGTCGAGTTCCCAATATTCAGAGTTGTGTTTAATTCTTTCCAAAAGATCCCACCGGAATTCAAGAGTCTTCTTCATAAAAGAACCAGCACAAGAAGTATCAAGCATGGTTTGATCATTATGAGAAAGCCGAGCATAAAAATTCTGGATAATAATTTCTCTTGAGAGCTCATGATTGGGGCATGAATATAACATTGAATTAAGCCTCCCCCAAGCTAGAGCGATACTTTCTCCTTCACGAGGCCAAAAACTATATATATATAATTCCGATCACGATGAACTAGATGCATAGGATAATTTTTTTGGTGGAACTCCAATTTCAAATGATTCCAATTCCAAGATCCAATATCATCACATAGCCTATACCATGCCAATGCTTTTCCCTTCAAAGATAAAGGGAAAACCTTCTTCATAACTTCATCTCCGGGTAAACGTGCAAGCTTAAACAATCCACAAATTTGTTCTACATATATCAAGTGCATATCAGGATGTTCGGTGCCATCTCCTGCATAAGGATTAGCTAGCACTTGTTTTATCATACCCGAAGGAATTTCATATTCAATATTTTCAGTAGGTGCAGTAGGTTGAGGGGTAGCTAATTGTGGTTCCGGTCGAGGTGAATATACCCCGAACAAACCCCTCAAAGGATTGTTTTCCATAGTAACAAGTAACAATAAATTTCAGCACACTATATAAATATTTCCTTACCAAATTCCACTTACCAAAGGCGCTTCACTCCCCGGCAACGGTGCCAGAAAATATCCTTGATGACCCACAAGTATAGGGGATCAATTGTATCTCTTTTCGATAAGTAAGAGTGTCGAACCCAACGAGGAGTAGAAGGCAATGACAAGTGGATTTCAGCAAGGTAATGTCTGCAAGTGTTGAAATTGTAAGTAGCAGAGTTTCATAGCAAGATAATTTGTAACGAGTAAGTAATGATGGTAGTAACAAAAGTGCAGCAAGGTAGCCCAATTCTTTTGAGGCGAAGGACAGGCCAAAATGGTCTCTTATGATAAGCAAAGCGTTCTTGAGGGTACACGGGATTTTCATCAAGTCACTTTCACCATGTTGGTTTGATTTGTGTTCGGTACTTTGATAATTTGATATGTGGGGTGGACCGGTGCTCAGGTGTTGTTCTTACTTGAAAAAACCTCCTACTTATGATTAACCCACCCGCAAGCATCCGCAACTACGAGAAAAGTATTAAGAATAAATTCTAACCATAGCATTAAACTTTTGGATCCAATCGGTCCCTTACGGAATAGCTCATAAACTGGGGTTTAAGCTTCTGTCACTCTCGCAACCCATCATCTAATTGCTACTCCACAATGCATTCCCTTAGGCCCAAATATGGTGAAGTGTCATGTAGTCGACGTTCACATGACACCACTAAGGGAATCACAACATACATACCATCATAATATCGAACACATGTCAAGTTCACATGATTACTTGCAACATGATTTCTCCCATGACCTCAAGAACAAAAGTAACTACTCACAAATGATAATCATGCTCATGATCAGAGGAGTATTAAATAGCATATTGGATCTGAACATATAATCTTCCACCAAATAAACCATATAGTAATCAACTACAAGATGTTATCAACACTACTAGTCACCCACAAGCACCAATCTATAGTTCCGGTAACAAGATTGAACACAAGAGATGAACTAGGGTCTGAGATGAGATGGTGTTGTTGAAGATGTTGATGGAGATTTCCCTCCCCAATATGGGAGAGTTGTTGGTGATGATGATGATGATGATTTTCCCCTCCGGAAGGGAAGTTCCCCTGGCGGAATCGCTCCACCGGAGGGCAAAAGTGCTCCTGCCCAAGTTCCGCCTCGAGACTGCAGCGCTCCATCCCAAAAGTCCTCTCCTTATTTTTTTTCTAGGTCAAAACGACCTATATACCAAAAGATGGGCACCAGAGGTGGGCCTGGGTGAGCACAACCCACCAGGGCGCGCCTGGGCTCCCTGGCGCGCCCAGGTGGGTTGTGCCCACCTGGTGGGCCCCCTCTGGTAGTTATTTGCTCCAATATTCCTCAAATATTCCATAAAAATTCTCCGTGAAATTTCAATTTATTTGGAGTTGTGTAGAATAGGTAGCCTGACATAGGTTTTCCAGGTCCAGATGTCCATCTTTGTGTGTACCTTGCAAATTATGATAGAAAAGGCATTAGAATTACTCCAAAAAGCATTATTATGGATAAAAATATCATAAATAACAGTAAGAAACATGATGCAAAATGGACGTATCAGAGCAGAACCCACCTGTCCCCTGAACCGCCTCTTTGCTCTATAAATACCCCAATATTCCAGAAACCCTAGGGGCATCGATGAAAATCAGTTCCAGCCGCCGCAGAGTCCAGAACCACCAGATCCGATCTAGACACCATCACGGAGGGGTTCACCACTTCCATTGGTGCCTCTCCGATGATGTGTGAGTAGTTCTTTGTAGACCTTTGGGTCTGTAGTTAGTAGCTAGATGGCTTCCTCTCTCTTGTTTGATTCTCAATACAATGGTCTCTTGGAGATCCATATGATGTAACTCTTTTTGCGGTGTGTTTGTTGGGATCAGATGAACTTTGAGTTTATGATCAGATCTATCTTTTTATATCCATGGAAGTTATTTGAGTTTCTTTGATCTTTTATATGCATGATTTCTTGTAGCCTCGTATTTCTTCTCCAATATTTGGGTTTTGTTTGGCCAACTTGATCTATTTATCTTGCAATGGGAAGAGGTGCTTTGTAGTGGGTTCGATCTTACGGTGCTTGATCCCAGTGACAGAAAGGGGAACCGACACGTATGTATCATTGCTACTAAGGATAAAACATGTTCTACATAAATAGATCTTGTCTACATCATGTCATCGTTCTTATTGCTTTACTCCGTTTCTCCATGAACTTAATACACTAGATGCATACTGGTGTGGAGTAATAGTAGTAGATGCAGGCAGGAGTCGGTCTACTAATCTTGGACGTGATGCCTATATAATGATCATTACCTCGATATCGTCATGATTATTTGAAGTTCTATCAATTGCCCAACAATAATTTGTTTACCCACCGTTTGCTATTTTTCTCGAGAGAAGCCACTAGTGAAACCTACAGCCCCCGGGTCTCTTTCTCATATTATTTGCCTTTGCGATATACTTTTCCTTTGCTTTTATTTTCAGCTCTATTAAACCAAAAATACAAAATACCTTGCTGCATTTTATTCTTATTTATTTTATTTGGCATTCGATCTATCAATCTACTACACTTTTATTCACGTCCGTTTGCCTATCATTAGGCGCCGCTACCCGAAAGGGATTGACAACCCCTTTTACACGTCGGGTTGCGAGTAGTTGTTATTTGTGTGCAGGGGCTGTTTACGTTGTGTTGCTTGGTTCTCCTACTGGTTCGATAACCTTGGTTTCTTCACTGAGGGAAATACCTACCGCCGCTGTGCTGCATCATCCCTTCCTCTTTGGGGAAATACCGACGTAGCTTCACGCCGCATCAGGGGGATGCGGAGAATAGCCTCACACACGACGATGAACGCCGATATGTGGAGGAAATAATTTGGGGCTAGATCATGGAAATCTAGCCCGTCGTAGAACATGAGGCCCCGGGCAAAGGGATGGAGGGGAAACCCTAGACCTCGAAGGAAATGGGGAATGAATACAACCCTCTCGCAGGGCTCCAAAGTGGGGATGACCTGATCCTTGCTAGGGAGCCTGTGCGCAATATCCGCGGATAGATATCCCGCGCTCCGGAGCTCTTTGATGTCCTTCTCAGTGACGGAGGAGGCCTCCCACTTGCCCTTGGAACCGGATCCAGACATGGCTGGGAAGGTTGGTGGCGGTGGGAAAGATTCAAGTTTTGGGCGCTGGAGCTCAGAGATGGGGAGGCAGGAGCTAGAAGAAGGTGTGGGGAAAAAAGAAGGGATCTTTATCCTCTTATAGGCGGTGAAATACCAAACGCCCCCTCTCAAGCCTTAAAACTCGCTTGTTCCCAAAGAGATCGTGCGAATGGCACGGTTGGATTACCCAAAACCGTATTGATGAGAATCCCGCAATGGGCGGGCACGATCTCTGTTTTGACAAGACGTGCCAATGGAGGTTATGCCTCGAAACGCGAAACGGGGCGTGGAAATGGTTCAAAATGTTAAAGAGCCAGATGTGACGCTTCGTCGGAAAAAGTTGTCAGTAAAAGACATCGTTTTATTTTGATATCTTGCCTTCGTGGCTAAGGGTTGTATTAACTATACAGAGCCGGATACAGTTCCTTTGCAGGGAGCTATCCTAAAATGTTCAGGAGAGAAACCTGCCTTGCGATGCCGAAGACAATCCGCATGCTGAACACATCATCATCGAAGACTGGTTCAGGGGCAATTGAGGGAGTCCTGGATTAGGGGGTCCTTGGGTGTCCGGACTATTTGATATGGGCCGGACTGATGGGCGGTGAAGATAAAAGCAGAAGACTTTTCCCCCGTCTCCGGGTAGGACTCTTGGATACGTGGATGGCAAGTTTGATGTCCGGATATGTTATTTCCTTCCCTTGCAAACCAACTCTGTACAACCCTAGGCCCCTCCGGTGTGTATATAAACCGGAGGTTTTAGTCCATAGAGATCATTAGAATTCTTATAGGCTAGACAGCTAGGGTTTAGTCATTACGATCTCGAGGTAGATAAACTCTTGTAACCCCTATACTCATTGAATATAATCAAGCAAGACGTAGGGTTTTACCTCCTTTAAGAGGGCCTGAACCTGGGTAAACATTGTGTCCCCATTGTCCCTTTTTACCATTGATCCTCAGACGCACAGTTCGGGACCCCCTACCCGAGATCTGCCGGTTTTGACACCGACAGTTACCCAGGGTTTACATGTAGGTCGGTTACATCTAGGGATAAATATGCCGATGATTCGAATGTGTCTTGGAGTATGCGCCAGGTGTTCAGAGGATTCCATCTTGAGCACACCGAAAGGCATGATAGTCTTGGCCCACTTGTTGATGATCCATGGGTCCTTGGCCCGTCCCACTATGATGGGGTCGACGTGGTTAGCACCCCCTAGTCTAAGACCCCGTCACCTTGCACAAGGAAGCTTCACTAGGCAAGCAACCTAGCTAACAAAAATACTTATTGCGTCTCTACTGTGATGAAGTAGATGAAGCATTAACAGCACACATGCAAAAAGCTAGTTCTAACTGAATTTAGCTTCCAGTTGGCATTTCCTCAAATAGGTTAAGTGTCCCTATTCGCATTTTTCTGTTAAAAATATGAACACCGCAATTCATTTCATCACTTACTAAGAGCATAACCTAAATTTTCCCGTTACCTCCACGTCAACACAAAAAATATACATCATCTAAAGTAAAAAAAACATTAACCTAACCATTTCTTATGGTACTAATTACTAAACACGCTGCTGAAATTATTTCTTCAGCATTGCAAAAGACATGATCACACACAACATTAAACGAACAACAACACATTTCTTCATAACAAACATCATCTGTCCTCCTAATACTAACAAAGCATTCATCATCTTCAACATTCTAGCATCTCTAGCTTTAGCTCTCACAAGGCTGCTGGCTCCTGCATTTGTAGCCTTTTATCACTTTCGGAAGTTTTCCAGTTATACGAGCTTTGGTCTCTTTCTCACACTCTAGTTCTTCACTTCTTCCTTCAGCCCGGCCAAGTGCATCAACAATAGCATTAACTACGAGGTATTTGTGGTGAGCCAAATACTCCACGTACTCTAGCTCCCAATGCCAAAAGTTACATCCATGCTGCAATTTTGCAAGTGCATCACCTAGTTATACATTACAAATTATGGACACCAACCGAAACAAGACCAAAAGAGCGCCAACGACTTATTCCATCATTGTCGTACTTGTAGAAGACCCAACCTTCATGCTCACATGCCCCTAAAACAAGAAACTTCACCTCGCTACGACAGTTGGGGTAGTGCATGAGGGGAACCGTTGGGGAGCGAGGCCGCCGGCCATACCGGAAAGAGCTAGCCACAAACATGCTGAGTGCAGATCCGAGGACGAGGTGATCACACACGCGAAGGACTGCCACGAGATTTGGAAGAGTCCGGAGGGAAATGTGTATTTACGCCTATATGGTCCTAAACAGAGAGGGAGTGATGAGCGAAGGGACGAGATCGCAAAATGTAAATGATGTGGGCCGAGCTACCTCATGCACAGTGCTAAGTGGCGCAGAGCAAATTAGCTCTGTGTTACAATGATATAGAGGTCTAAGAGCATCTCCAGTAGTCTCTGTTAGAAGGGAGAGAGGGATTCGGTGGAATAGTTGTTTTATTGTTTGAGCCTCATGGGCATATATATAGGAGTACATGGTCATCTTGGAGTACAAGACAAGGTAGGAACAAATCCTAGTCTATCCTATACTTCCTAATAAACATTATACTCAACATCCCCCCGCAGTCACAACGGTAGCGACGCAGATGGTGAGACTGGAGAAGAATCTGAAGGCAAGCCAATGGACACCCC